>NW_020954559.1:2050224-2089697 GCF_900497805.2 Vombatus ursinus
TATCTATCTATCTATCTATCTATCTATCTATCTATCTATCTATCTATTCATCTATATAATTTATCTATATATAATTTATCTATATATATAATTTATCTATATATATACACACACACATATACAATTTATCTATATCTATCTATCTATATATACACACACACACACACACATACATATATTTTTTCCCTCCAACTACCCTAATACTTAACAAAAGTCTCATGAGTTACAAATATCATCTTTCCATGCAGGAATATAAACAGTTCAACCTTAATAAGTCTTTTATGATTTCTCTTTCCTTTTTACCTCTTCATGTTTCCCTTGAGTCTTGTATTTGAAAGTCAAATTTTATGTTCAGCTCTGGTCTTTTCATCAAGAATTCTTGAAAGTCCTCTATTTCACTAATTGTCCATTTTCCCCCCGCAGGATTATACTCAGTTTTGCTGGGTAGGTGATTCTTGGTTGTAATCCTATCTCCTTTGCCCTCCAGAATATCATATTCCAAGCCTCCCTGCAGTCCCTTAATGTAGAAGCTGCTAAATCCTGTGTTATCCTGATTGTGTTTCCACAATACTTGAACTGTTTCTTTCTAGCTGCTTACAATATTTTCTCCTTGACCTGGGAACTCTGGAATTTGGCAACAATATTCCTAGAAGTATTCCTTTGGGGATCTCTTTCAGGAGGTGATAGGTGGATTCTTTCAATTTCTATTTTGCCCTCTGGTTCTAAAGTATCAGGACAGTTTTTCTTGACAATTTCTTTTTTTTTCTTTTTTAGGCAATTGGGGTTAAGTGACTTGCACAGGGTCACACAGCTAGTAAGTGTCAAGTGTTTGTTCTGAGGCCGGATTTGAACTCAGGTCCTCCTGACTTCAGGGCTGGTGCTCTGTCCACTGTGCCGCCTCACTGCCCTTCCTTGACAATTTCTTGAAAGATGGTGTCTAAGCCTTTTTTTTGATCATGGCTTTCAGATCGTCCAATAATTTTTAAGTTATCTCTCCTGAATCTATTTTCCAGGTCAGTAGTTTTTCCAATGAGATATTTCACATTGCTTTGTATTTTTTTTTCTTTTTTTTTGTTTTGCAGTATGTTGATTTCTCATAAAGTCACTAGCTTCAATTGCTCCTTTCTCATTTTTAAGGAAGCATTTTCTTCAGTAAGCTTTTGGGCTCCCTTTTCCATTTGGCCAATTTTGCTTTTTAAGGCATTCTTCTCCTCATTGGTTTTTTGGACCTCTTTTGCCATTTGGGTTAGGCTATTTTTAAGGTGCTATTGACTTCAGTATTTTTTGGGTCTCCTTTGGCAAGTTGTTGACTTGTTTTTCATGATTTTCTTGCATCGATCTCATTTCTCTTCCCAGTTTTTCCTCTCCTTCTCTTACTTGCTTCTCAAAATCCTTTTCAAGCTCTTCCATGGCCTGGGAGTGATTCATATTTTTCTTGGAGGCTTTGGATGTAGGAGCTTTGACTTTTATGTCTTCTTCTGGTTGCATGTTTTGATCTTCTTTGTTACCAAAGAAAGATTCTGTGATCTGACTCTTTTTGTGCCTTTGTTTGATCATGATCCCAACCAATTACTTGAGTTATAAACTCTTTGTTAAGGTAGGGGTCTGCTTCCAATGTGGAGAACGTACTGTCCCAAGCTTCGGGGGTTTTGTGCAGATGTTTTCAGAGATACTTCTAAGGACCTGTAAGTTTTCAGTTCTTCCAAGGTGGTATGATCAAGGGCGAGGTGTTTACTCTTTTCCTGTCCTGTACTCTGCTCTATGAATGACCACAAGCACTCTTTTCTGTCTTGGAACTGTGAGGAGAATTTCCTCTCCACCACCACTACAAACTCCACCATGCCAGTGCTCCTTCTCACCCCAGGATCGCCACCCATAACTGTGACCCAGATCCAAGTACAGGCAAAGCAAAAGAATCCTGCCTCAGCACCAGCAAAAGATCCCTGCAATCCCTCTCCTGGTTGGTGCATCTCTAGCTGGTATTGTCATTTCATGAGGAACTCCAGCCATGCCTGATTCATTATCATCTCACTCACTCTCTGTACTGTTCCATCTCCTCAAGTACCTTGCCCTCATGTGGACACCATCCCACAGTCTTCAATTCCAAACTCCTCATTATCTTTTGTCTTCCATGATCGACTAACCTCCTTGAGAATAGGCTCCAACTTGTTTTCTTGTATTTGTATGCCCAGGGCTTAGCACAATGCTTGGCACATGGTAGCTACTATATCTGTAACTATATCATGTATATATCCATCTTTATCTCTATCTCTATGTATCTATACTTATATTTATATCAACTATACTTATACCTACATCTATCTCTAATCTCTGTCTCTTTACATATCACTGTTTCAGTCTCATTGCTCTATCATCTCTATCTATATCTACACCTCCACTGATCATCTCTCTCTATGCATCCATTCATTCATCCAACTATTTATCATCTACTGACCTACTAGTGGATGTGTGTATGTATGTATACATGTATCTACTTGCCAGTCTTTCAATATTTGTGTCCTCATTGCCTAGAATACAATATAAATTTGTTCAATATTATTTGAATTCTGTTTACGTTTACTTCTTTAGTAGCCAATATGCTGCTGCAGTAGTACCAACCAATTATACTTGTCCTTTCCAGTTCTAGAAGCATAAATAAGTTAATAACACCCTTGCTACTGAAAGGAGTGTAAAATTATATTCCTCTATTCTTCTAAAAAGAGTATAAAATATATCCTCTATGGTTCTACTCATCATATTCATACCATTACAAAAAATGTCCCACTCTGAAAACCATTTTCCTGCATCTACTGCCTCTCCTTTTTTTTTTTTTTAGAATATAACATTCTTGAGGACAGGGAAAGATTTTGTTTTGTGTTTGTATCCAATCATGTAGCACAATGCTTGACACATGATAAGCACTTAATAAAGGTCTTTGCATTCATTTGCTCATTTGATTGAACTGAACCTTAGTTCTCAGTTGTTTTATTTATTTATTTTTTACCCAAATGGAATCAGTAGATTAGGTCCAACTGAAATGTAAACATTTGGCATCTTTTAAAGGAAATTATATCATCTGCATATATCGATACATATTCGATGTAGATATTCTGCATATGTAGATATATGCAGGCATATGTACAGATAGAGATATGTGCACATATCTAGAAATCTGCATGTGTGTATGTGAAGATATAGATATATACATCTATACGTATATACGTATCTACCTATTTCTATCAATCTATCTTCCACTTTCAAACTCTTTGTTCTTATTTTGTAATAAAAAAAACTAAACTAAAACATATTTATCAGTAATGGCATGAAAGCTTTAAATCTTAAACTTAAAAAAATGAATCAAATAAACAGAAATTTAATTTAACTATAAGTAAATTTATATTTTTATACTCTAGTGTATTCAAAGAAATATTTAGTCAACCTCAAAACCAATTTTGTTTATCAGTACCAGAGTCTTTTACATTACATTACTGGATAGAGCCCAAGTAACTGTAAAATGTCAAGTAGAGCCCTTATTTTGAAGAGAACAAATAGAAAACTGTGGTAATTAGATACTGATTCAAAGAATCTGGAAAGATTTTCCAGTAATTAATTTAAAAATCAATTAACAAGAGCCCTGAGGAGGAAACATGTTGAGCGCCAACCAACCCATAGTTGTCTAAAATAAATAATTCCAGAAAAGACCCAATTTCTTTTTTTGACAAGATAATTGTCACAATCCATTATGTCAACAACAACAACAAAAAAAGTTAAGGTATAAATTACATAAAGTAATAGTGTTTGTAGTTGCTGAACTCTCCACCAGGATCATAGAACCTCAGAGCTGAAAGAAACATTTGAGAGCATCTAGGTAGTACAGTGGATAGAGTATTGGAACTGAAGTCAGAAAGACTTATCTTCCTGAGTTCAAATCTGGCCTCGGTCACTTAATAGCTATATGACCCTGGGCAGTCACTTAAACCTGTTTGCTTCAGTTCCTTATCTATAAAATGAACTAGAGAAGGAAATAGCAAACCACTGCAGTATCTTTGCCAAAAAAACCCCAAACAAAGAATCCAAAACAACTGAAATTACTGAACAAGGCTAACTTACATGTAAATAAGAATATATTCCACAAGATACTTTTCAAGTGGTCATACATTTTTATTTGAAGAAGCCCAGTGACTTGTGACCCTGGGCAAGTCACTTAACCTCAATTGCCTCACGAAAAAACAACAACAACAAAAAGTTCAATGAAATAGAACCCAAGACACCCTGAAGTCATCCATACCACATTTGCATAGTTATAATTTTTGGAAAGCATATCTTTATATAAATAGCTAACATTTAAATAGCACTACTTATGTGCCAGGCACTATAATAAGCACTTTACAATTATTATCTTATTTGATTCTCACAATAATCCAGGGAGGTTGGTTCTATTAGTATCCCCATTTTACTGATGAGTTAATGGAAGAAGAGTTAAGTGACTTGCCCAGTATCACATCACTAGTAAAGTCTGAGGCCAGATTTGAGCTCTAGTCTTCTTGACTTAAGGCCCACTCTCTTTCCACTGTACAACTGTCCCAATCATAATGCAACATTTGCATCCTATCCTCCATCCACTTCTCTTAATTCTGCCTTTTAGAAGCAAAGGTTTTTAGCATAGTGATTTTTAGATAGATAGACAGAAAGATAGATAGATAGATGGATGGATGGATAGATGACACATGTGTTTCAATAAAATTGGCTTTCTTTGAAACCCATATATTTTATTTTTGGGGAAGAGGATATCTGGGAGCTCCTTTGGAATCATCCACCATTTAAGGAGAACACTCAGTTAATTAATTTTCCTCAGGAAATTAATTTCCCACCCTGCTACTCTCCTGGACTTCATCATCTCCAAAAAGTCACCACTCTACAACGTGAAATCAACTTGGAAATTCAGACCTCCTCAGATCAATTCCTAACACATTCATGTGATTTCATTACATCCTCTTGTTAATCTCTTCTCCATCACCCACCCTCTCTCTTTTGAACTTCTTTTTATGCATTGTCTACCTTTTTCCATTAAAAACTCCTTGAGGGCAGACACTGTCTTTTTTCTTTGTTTTGTATTCCCACTGTCTAGTGTTTTGCTTGGCACATGGAAGGAGCTTAATAAGTGTCTATTGACTCTTATGCATTTAAATATTATTATAATAAGGGTTTTACCAGATGGCCAATGCCCTCCTTCCACCCCCCCCATCAGAGAGAGAGAAAGAGAGATAGAGAGAGAGAGAGAGAGTGAGAGAGAGAGAGATGGTAAGAACCTCTATTCTAGAGTCACATAGAACAAGTTTAAATTTGGATCCTTTTGATAATTCTTCAAAGCCACATCCTCCTCAAGTCTTCTGTTTTCATTCTCTTTGCAAAGGTCCTTTAACTTTATATGACATTTTCTTAAGTCCTTTGATCATCCTGCTTGCCTTGCTCTTAATGATTTCCAGGTTAACAATGATTTTTCTATAATATGATTCCCAGGGGAAAAAAAAATATAATGTCCATATATAAATAGGACAGGCCAGAATTCTGTGGGATTTTCACTTGATTTCAATCTTTGCTTGGGATTACTTTTTTGTCATTTTAAACAAGCTAATATTTCCAAAAGTAATGTGTATTTGATCTCCTTTTTATCCATCAGGAAGATCCAAGACAGTAGTTTATTATGAATATTATAAAAGTTGTTGGTGATTAAAAAGAAGGAATTGTGTTTAGTTTTCCAATTTTCCTTTTGCTTCCTAGACATTTATATGCAGAATATATTGCATCTGGACAATTGAAGACTTGGTTGTTTCAGTCTCAAGAAAACCAAAAAATATGCAAACACAAATTTCCTCCCCAAACAGAATAATTTAATAAGTCATAGGACTAGAAAACACATAGGCCTTGAAGGAAATTTCTAGTTCAGTACAAACATGAAAATATTATTGAAAATAACATTAATATGTTCAGAATGTAGTTTTCCATACTAAATCACAAGATTCTGATATGAAATCATCTCTGCACTAGAGGATTACAATGGATTTTTTTCAACAAATATGTATAGCAGATGGTGAGTCTAGAAACACTAAGTCATTCATATGGGAGAAATGGTAGTGGAGAGAATCAGGAGGAGTGAAAGAGGGGCAAGTTGAGAGAGAAAAACAGAAATATGAAGAAAGAGAGAGAGAGATAGAGAGAGGCAGAGACAGAAAGACAGAGAGAGACAGAGACAGAGAAGAAGGAAAGGGTGGAGAGGGTGAGAGAAAGATCATTGAAGCTAGGATATTTCCAGTATCTTGTTTTCTCAACCCTCCCTCCCACTAAGTCAGAAAGGTATAGAAATACCTAAAAATATAGGACCAGAAAAGTAGAGGGAGAAAGTCTAACCTAGCTGTGATCTAAACTAAAGTATATTCCTATATCCCTTATCTATATCTCAAAGAAACATGAGGGAAAACAATGTAGAAAGAACCTAGAGAAAGAACCAATTTGTGTTCAGTCTGGATACTGAACATGAAGAACCAGGATGTTTTGCTTAAGTTTAGATTTTTTGTCTTTCCCTTTCTAACTTCTCTGCACTTTTTGTTTCTGTGTTCCGAGTATAAGTTGAAAAGCATTCCTTCTACATTCTGAGCTTATTACTACACCCATTCAAATTATATGGTGTTGATACGAACATTCACAATGGGTAGAGTAAAGAAGAATCTCCCTCTGATCTAAGCCCATGTCTGAAAAATGAGTTCTTTTCTCTTAGAAAGTGAGAGGTAGGTGAGAGATGGATGTTTTGAAAATCATCAATACTAAAAATCTAGAAGGTAACTGGCGTCAATAGATAATAACAATTCCCAGGAATAGTTAAGCACTCAAATTCCTCCACAGAAGAGGAACAAAACTTATTCTTAATAGATAAGATTCAACTGGTGAAGGGAATACAGATTAAATGTTGCCTCTTTGAAAATAGGTATAAAGCACATATAAGATTCAAATGTTAACTAAGAACACTTATTGGGAAAATTTTACTATATTAATTTACCAGCTGAACTCAGATTATTTTTTTCCATCTCTTTTCTGAGACCAAGTTTGGTCATTTTAATTATACAGTCTTTAATTACATTATCTTTGTTCTTTCCATTTATATTGTGGTTGCTATTGGTATAATGTTTTCTTGGTTCTACATCCTTTATTCTGCATCACTTCATATGTCTTCTCATGCTTCTCTGAATTCTTCATATGTATTCTTTCTTATTATATTTTAATAGCCATTATATTCAAGGTCCACAATTTGTTTCTCAATTTGCCAACTGATGGGCATGTGTTTTGTTTCTAGTTTTTTTTTTTACTACCACTGAAGTACAACTATGATAGTAATTATGATATTGTTATATACGCATATATGCATACTTGTGAATATATATAATATATGTATATATGTATATTATCCTTTATACATATAAACATATGTGTATGTATATGTGTATATATATATGTGCATGTGTGTATGTATGTATGTGATATTTGACCTCTTAAAAGTATATGCTTAGTATAGGAATTCCTGGGTTCAGATTATTTTTAATGGCTTTTCCTGTTTTCAGTGTTACCAATCCTGAATCCCATATATTGACTGATATGTGAAATGGAGATTGGCATTAAGGGGAAGGAGAATGGTGAAAATTAATTCAGTGATTTTGTGGTAAAATTGAAAATTTATTTTTGGGATCCTTACCCATTCATAAAGAAGTCTGCTTGGCACTTCCAACCAACCCCTTCTTCTGAATTTGCAGCTTTCCTTGCTGTAAATGTCTTTCTCCTTTACCATTTCCCTTGTTGGTATCCTTTATCTACCATGTCTGGAAAACAATCAGATGCAACTGACCGTAACCTCACCCTCTCTATAGAACAACTGGCTTTCTCCTTCATTTCTGCATGATACTTTAGTGTAACGGAACCCAGGTTTCTTCCCTCAGGGTCTTGTTTGGCATAATCTGTGTACTAGGGCAGGAAGTCATCACATGTCCAAATACTTGATCTGATTCCTGCTCTTGTTGGATTTGAAGATTATTAGAGTTGAGTCTTGGACCCTGAGTCCATCCCTCCTATAAAACTGGGTGTACCTTTTTTGGCCTTAATTTCATCCTTTCCTTAAAATATGGTGGGAGGAGGGAGTGGTAAGCTGCTGAAGTTCCATGCCTTTTCTTGTGTGAAGTGAGATATTCTGGTAATAAAAGACCCTAATGCTTTTAGCATTATTGGCTGAGCTTCATCTGTGGAAATCCTTGTCTCCTAAAATCTTCATCAAACTGAGACACATTTTAAATTGTTTATTTTGAGTGCATTTTAATCATTGATCAAAGGTTTGAGTTGGATTCTATTTAAGTTGTAGTATCTCAGCCATCCAAAATTACACTACCACATAAATCTACATGAACGATATTTAGTCTGAAGAAACTTGAGATCCTAAGATGTAATAATATAAAGAAAGACAAATGGTGCACTCACAGCCCATTCTCTAGCAATGTTGATTGTCTGCCATGTCATCATTTGAGGACTTGTTCAAATAAAGTAGTAATGGACTATTGTTGTGTTCTGAAGACATGTTATAGGTTACTTGCTGGTTGATTAAGCATGTGTCAACTCATTTATTTTTTAAAGAAGGGCATTTTGAAATGGGTTTAGAACAATCACATGTAAACTCAACCTGATACTCAAAGAAAAATTGCATGTTTGTATGTGCATTATTTTCATCCATCAGTTCCAAAAGAATATGTTCAAAAGATGGTTTTCTTTACATATACTTCAAAAATATTTTCCTACAACCCTCCAGTACTTCTAGAGTGGTATATAAACAATATTAGTAACCGCTTCAGCAATTGAGGTAAAAAAAAAAATCCAGCTTTCATTATCTAATTAACAGTTTCTAGTATTGAGCCATTTGACAGTGCCAAGACTTTTGTAAGGTGTTAGCCACAGGGTGGCGGGGTGAGGAAGGAAGAAAAATATATATATATATATATATTTTCTCAGATTGCCTGGGTAACAGTTACAAGTAAAGAGAGTAAGAAAAATCAATTACCACCCCAGCATTAAAATATGTCTAGGATCGGGTTGGGGAACCTGCGGCCTCAAGGCCACACCCAAGGACCTAGAAGGCCATATGCTGTATTGAGGCTGCAGGTTCCCCACCCTTGGTCTAGGTCCTTTGGGCTACGAAGCAGTCTATGATAACTAACTTAACAAGTGAGCACGATGGTGGTGGTAATTTGCAGATATTAATTTATAATCATTCTGTTCAATTTCTACCCTCACTTTCCGGTTTTATAACCATGATACTAACCTTTCCAAAACATACCCACAATCATAAAAATGCCCTGAGAGAGTGAGCTGCTGTTCTGTATTGAGAAAAATGCATGAGTAAATGAAAAATGAAATGAAAAAGCCTATAATAGGAAATCACATCTGTCTTTTTGCTTTGAAGAAAAAAAAAAGCTTGGGTTAGAGAGAGAGAGAGAGAGAGAATTTTAAACATAGGTAACAGTCTATGCAAAGGTAGAGGGAGTGAATATATTATATTCACCAAAACGCATTATATTCAGCAAAATCAGAGGTCAAAACAAAAACAAACAAAAATAAACCACTTTTCTGAGGCCATCAGACTAGATGGAAGCATCTTGGTCTCCTGAAACATAGTCTGTATTTTTTTTTCTTTCTTTTTTTTTTTCTTTTTTTTTAACCTCTAAAGTTACTTTGTTAGTTCACAATCACAAAAGTGCTTTTTTTCATCATTTAAAGAGAAATACCTAGAAATAAGATCATTTTGTTTCAGATATAGTGATTCAGCAAGATTAATACAAAACCTTTATTGCTACCAGTACACATTTTGAGAGTGGGGCAGTGGATTGAATGTAGTCATGTATCTTTCCATTTAACCATTGTACACAGCAATAATAGAGTAAGATTTTTTGTCAATAAGTCTGTTTAGACATCTAATATGGCAACTTTTGAGTAATTATCTCCTTGTTTCTATCCCAGTTTCTTCATTAGAATGAGAATAAGAACAATTTTTAGGGAAACCTAACTGTACTGAAGTGTCTTAAGAATAGGGTCCCTCCAGGTGTTATATTTGGGATGGGAAAGCAAGCTTTCTGTCTACCTTACAATGTTTATATGTAGACCTAACATTTGATATGGAATGTGTGGCCTAGCCTTATGCCCTATACCATCCTGAGTAGTAGTTATATACTTCTCAAGAAGGTAAGATTTTAATGAAGGCCCTGAACCAGAATCATACATAGAATGAATGACATTTTGACTGATAGTGAGAGGGGAAAAAGAAGAAGAGGAAAAAAAAAATTAAGTTCAGGCATGAACTTTGTTCTGGCTTCTTATATTTACATACTACTAATTTTATTTTTTCTCTTGAAAAGTCAAAAGATTCTTTTGTCTAACTAGTCAAAACATTTTCTATAGCATGTTTTTTCTAAAAATTGGAATTGCTTGGGATCAATGTATCCAAAAATATACATATTTTAAAACCAACTCTAAATGAGGGAGTTTAGACTTTAATTTACCCCATGCCATCTGTCATGGGTCTGGTGAACAGATTCTGTCAGTACTGTAGGTTTAGTCAATACTCATTATTATGCATAATCTTTCTTGAATACCAGAGTAAATTGAAATATTTGAGAAAATGGCCAGAGGGCTGATGAGTTGTGCCATTGTGTTTCTCACTGCTATGAATTATTTGTTCAGTCTCTTAATATTCCTTGATATTGAGCTTTGTTTTTAGTACCTAAGAGTTTTGTAGTGTTTGGAAGCTAATCACAGGTCATGAAGCATCATCAGTAATTTCAGGTCACTGTTCTTGACCTTTGAAATTTTAGATGATAAGTAGATTGACCTTTGGTACCAGAAAGTAGCATCTGGGTACATGAGTGAAGTGGGTGGATAATTGAAGAAATCATTTGGATGATCTGGAAAAACATACTTCAGGGCTTATATTATACTGTTGCTCCAGAATGTTATACTACTACTACTACTACTACTACTACTAATCATAATAATAAACAACTTGAATTACCTGAATAATTGGTGTTCTTTAATTGTCCGTAGACCAAGATTTAAGAATCTGATGAATGATTAGAAATGGCTACTAATGAATATCTTTTAAAAATACACTAAATATTTGTGATTTATTCAGTACTGGACGTATCCTGTATATATCCCCACTCCTTTATGACTTGGTAAATAAGTCCTAGGAACTTTCTGGAGACACACAGAGGCAGTAAATGTTTTACAACTGGCATTCTGGGGCGGGGGGGGGACAACATGTAAACATGATACACCATTTAATCTACGTTATTAGCTTCTTCTCCATCATTTTTAAAGTCTAGACAATCAGCAAAATAATAAATAAACCACTGCTTTATAACATCTGTTTATTTCTTAATTGTCCATTAAAAATTTGACAACTGGTTCTTGTGAACTGACATAGCTCTATCCCTATATAGAGGCACATGACTTTATAAATGGTAGAGGCAGTATTTTAACCCAGGTTTTCATGACTCAAAGTGAAGAAATGTATCCAACGTGAGATGCAGTTTGGAGAATAGCCTATAAGAAAGTAGCCTATAACAGTCTGGAATTTACATAATACTAAAGCATGATTACTGTAAAATTATGATCCCCTTCAAAAGGAAAAGCCTCAGAATGAAATCAGTCTCAAAATCTATCACCTTTTCCTTAGAATTCACTGATCAAAAAAATAGTGTATCTTTGTAGCTTCAAAAAAATTATACATGAAAATGAATTTGGAATCCTTAAAAGCTAACTTTATGACAGTAACATATTACACTTCAAATTGATATTATCTCACTGTTCTTTGTTGGAGCATGTTTTTGAATATCAAGGGCTTCTGTTTTAAATGAAGTCCTATCATCTCATAAAGAATCTTTTTTATAGCATAGATCTAAGATAGCTGAAGAAAGCTCTCATTCTTGAACTTGGCCTTTAGTTGCCAATCCAATTTGTAATTTGCTTTTGACTTTTCCTAAGAGGTTTCCAGAGTACTTAAAGGATGATATTCACTGTTACCCTTACTAAAAGTGAAGTATTACATGAATGCTATTATTATTTTTCCGGGTTTATTTTGTTTCATTAACTAGTCCTTGAGTTCTATTGCATCTGAGAATGTACAAAATGAGTAATATGTGTATGCATGAGAATAATGAGTGAGGAAGAAAGTCAAATAGTTATGCATATGTCATCTAGCTGCTTCAGAAAAGACCATACATTATCAGGGTTGGAAGAGATCTTAGATGCCATCTAGTTCAACACTGTTTGGTTAATATATTTGCTTTTCTCCCTTTTATCTATCAATGAACATTCCATTCTGAATTCACATTGGCTATTTCTCATTCTATTTTTTTCTACAGGGGGAAAATACAATGAACTCTTTATGCTCTAAATTGAGTAATAGAGGAGAATAATAGCCCAGGTAAGAGAATGCTGGTTATTAACTTTCTGTACACATGTGGGTTATATTAAGTCAAATATTGCTATCTAAGAAAAATGAAATTATTTACATGCTGAGTCCATGCTTGTCATTAGTTTTAAGTCATTATTTGGTTATTTGTTTTATCATTTGAACACCATTGGATGCTGAAATAATAATTGCCATTGTTTGACTTTTGAAAAGTTGGTCAATGAAATAAAACTATGTCACTTGTCTAAACAAAGGAACTGTCAAATTATATCACAAACTACTTCTAAATAAAAGGTCCCAGTCCTTGAAATTTGTTTTTCTTTAATGAACTTAAGCCTCTCTGCTGTCATTACTCATTCCTTCTAAAAACAGTGGAAAATGCAATACATTACTCAACTGTGACCCTGAGTGGACTGAAGTGAATATATTTTTGTTGTAAATAAATGAAATTTTGGCCAACTAAAACTATAAGTGTCTTGATTTTTACAGAAATGTTGTATATGCTTTAAAATGTGTCATTAGTGAAATGCCCCTCCAAAATTCCTACACTATTGGCTCTGGAAATAGTGTATCAAAAATGGAGTGCCCTATGATTCTACTTGCTGTCCCTGTTAAATCACCTATCCTTGGCCACCATTCCCCCATATCTGTTGTGTCTTTATTCATATATAAGCTTCTTGTGGTCAAGGACTGTCTTCCTTTTTCATTTCTACTCTTAATACTTTGCACAGTGCTTGACACACAGTAAGTGCTTAAAAACTAATTTTCTACTTACTTTCATTCATTCATTCACTGTCTCCATTGTTATGTCTTCTTGAATTAGAGATCTTCAAGGTGCATTTGTAAGCTACTCCATTGGGGAAAGGAGTTTGTGTATCAAAATGACCACAGAGGTTTAAATAGAGGTAGAGAAAATAATTTAGAACTGGGAGGGAGAGTGCTTTGGCAGAATTACTGCTAGTAAACTACTTTGACTAGCTTATGACTAGTGGAGAGGATGAATGATCAGAGCTATCTTCTTATACACAGGTTAAGCAGACTTCCACCCTTCTTTTATGAAAAAAAAATTACCCATGTATGTCTTAAAGATCTTTCTTTTTTTTTTCTTTTTTACAAATGAGAATTTATTTCTAAAAATTGTAATACATGAGAAGAAAAGTATGTAAATGTGGAGAAGGGAGGAGTGGGGAGTGGGCATCAGATGACATTCACTCTTATCTTAAGTAAACAATTGAGCATTGAACAGATGCATATACATACAGACAGTTTGTTCCAGAAATAAATTAAATTCAAGGAGGAAATAAGTGAGGATGGGTACAGTGCTGAAGAAGAAGGATAATATTGGAGAAAGAAGAGCTGCAAACAAAACAAACTTCACAGTCCTTTTTTGTTTGGGGAGGTGGGGTGTTCAAATCTCTTTTCTTTTCTTTTTTAATTAATTAATTGGTTTTTAGTTTTCTGCATTCACTTCCACAAGATTTTTGAGTTCCAAATTTTCTCCCCATCTCTCCCCTCCCCACTCCAAGATGATGAGCATTCTGAATACCCATTCCCCCAATCTGCCCTCACTTCTACCACCCCCTTCTCTTATCCCTTTCCCCTTCTATTTTTCTGTAGAGCAGGACAGATTTGGCTTTCTTATTTCCCAGTTGCATGGGAAAACAATTTTTAACATTAGTTTTTAAAACTTTGAGTTCCAAATTCTCTCCTTTTTTCCCACCTCCCCAACCCTCATTGAGAAGGCAGGAAATTCGATGTAGGTTATACATGTGTAGTCATGCAAAACACTTCCGTAATAGTCATGTTGTGAAACACTAATTATATTTCCCTCCATCCTATCCCACCCTCCATTTATTCTATTCTCTCCTTTGACCCTGTCCCTACTCAAAAGTGTTTGCTTTTGATTATCCTTTCCTCCAATCTGTCCTTCCTTCTGTCATTGCCCCACCTCTCTTAATCCCCTTCTCCACTATTTTCCTACATGGTAAGATAGATTTCTATACCCAGTTGAGTGTGTATGTTATTCCTTCCTTAAGTCATATTCAATGAAAGTAAGATTTACTCATTCCCTCTCACCTACCTCCTCTTCCCCTCCACTGTAAAAGCATTTTCTTGCCTCTTTTATGTGAGATAATTTACCCCATTCTACCTCTCCTTTTCTCCTTCTCTGAGTATAATCCTCTCTTACCCCTTAATTTAATTTTTTACATATCATCTCTTCATATGTAACTCACCCTGGGCCCTATAATAAATAAATAAATAAATAAATATATGTATGTATATATTCCCTCCAACTACCCTAATACTAAGAAGGGTCTCATGAGTTACAAATATCATCTTTTCCATGTAGGAACATAAACAATTCAGCTTTATGATTATGATTTATCTTTCCTGTTATGATTTATCTTTCCTGTTTACCTTTTCATGCTTCTCTTAAGTCTTGTATTTGAAAGTCAAATTTTCTATTCGGTTCTGATCTTTTCATCAAGAATGCTTGAACATTCTCCATTTCATTGCATGTCCGTTTTTTCCCCCTCATGAATTATACTCAGTTTTGCTGGGTAGGTGATTCTTGGTTGTAATCCTATCTCCTTTGCCCTCCAGAATATTATATTCCAAGCCTTCTGGTCCCTTAATGTAGAAACTGCTAAATCTTGTGTTATCCTGATTGTGTTCCCACAATACTTGAATTGTTTCTTTCTGGCTGCTTGCAAAATTTTCTCCTTGACCTGGGAACTCTGGAATTTGCCTACAATATTCCTAGGAGTTCTCCTTTGGGGAACTCTTTCAGGAGGTTATTGGTGGATTCTTTCTATTTCTATTTTACCTTCTGATTCCAGAATATCAGGGCAGTTTTCCTTGATAATTTCTTGAAAGATGATGTCTAGGCTCTTTTTTTGATCATGGCTTTCTAATAGTCCAATAATTTTAAATTATTTCTCCTGGATCTATTTTCCAGGTCAGTTGTTTTTCCAATGAGATATTTCACATTGTCTTCTATTTTTTTTCATTCTTTTGGTTTTGTTTTATAATGTCTTGATTTCTCATAAATTCACTAGCTTCCATTTGCTCCATTCCAATTTTTTTTGTTTTGTTTTAGGCAATTGGGGTTAAGTGATTTGCCCAGGGTCACACAGCTAGTAAGTGTCAAGTGTTTGGTCTGAGGCCGGATTTGAACTCAGGTCCTTCTGACTTCAGGGCCGGTGCTCTATCCACTGTGACACCTAGCTACCCTCCATTCCAATTTTTAAGGAAGTATTTTTTTTTTCAGTGAGCTTTTGGACTTCCTTTTCCATTTGGCCAATTTTGCTTTTTAAGGCATTCTTCTCTTCTTCATTGGCTTTTTGGACCTCTTTTGCCATTTAGGTTAGTCTATTTTTTAAGGTGTTATTTTCTTCAGTTTTTTTTTTTTTTTTGGTTTCCTTTAGCAAGCTATTGAATTGTTTTTCATGATTTTCTTGTATCACACTCATGTCTCTTCCCAATGTTACCTCTACTTCTCTTACTTGCTTTTCAGAATCCTTTTTGAGCTCTTCTGTGGCCTGGAACTGATTCATATTTTTCTTGGAGGCTTTGGATGTAGGAGCTTTGACTTTGATGTCTTCTTCTGGTGTATATTTTAATCTTCTTTGTGACCAAAGTAAGATTCTATAGTCTGACTTTTTGTACACTGTTTGCTCATGTTCTCAGCCAATTACTTGACTTTTTAACTCTTTGTTAAGGTAGGGCTTTGCTTCCAGTGTGAGGGTGTACTGTCCCAAACTTCAGGGGTTTTGTGCAGCTGTTTTCAGAGATACTTCTAGGGACCTGTAAATTTTTATTCCTTCCAAGGTGGTATGATCAAAGGAGAGGTATTTACTCCTTTCCTGTTCTGTGTTCTGGTCTATGAGTGACCACAGGCTCTCTTTTCTGCCTTGGAACTGTGAGGAGGATTCCCTCTCCCCCACTGCCATAAGCGCCACCATGCCAGCACCTTCTCCTTGCCCCAAGACTGTCACCCAGGACTGTGACCCAGATGCAAACATGGGCAAAGCAAGTGAATCTTGCCTCAGGTCCATCAAAGAGATCCCTGCAATCCTCCTCTGATCAGCTATTCAATCCCCCCACCATCAGTGGACCAAGAACTCCAGAAGTAATTGCTGCTGCTACCACCATCTCCACCCCCCACCCTGGGGCTGCTCCATGGCTGGGTCTGGACTGCCCTCTTCTCTCACCCATCTCTGACAAAGCCTTCCTACTGACCTTCTAAGTTGTCTTTGGCATTTGTGTGTTGAGAAGTCTGAAAACCATCACAGCTGCCCATGATTCAGTCTCCTGAGGCCTGCTCAACTTCTTTACTCGGTCCCCTGTCTTTGCCTTCATGTCCCACGCTGAGCTGTACTGCTCTCCCAGCCCAACACAGCAGACCTTTCCCATCACCTGTCCAGGTTGTCTTTGGCTGGAAATTTCTTTTACTCTGTCTTTTTGTGGATTCTGCTACTCTAGAATTTGTTTAGCATCATATTGTAGAGGTATTTGGAGGAGTTTGGGGGAGAGCTCAAGCAAGTCATTGCTTTTACTCCATCATCTTGGTTTTGCCCTCTTAATGATCTTTCTTTGACTGATCTTCATAAGTGTGAGACATAGGTTGTGTTGGGGTGAAGTCAGATCATTTTCCCAGAGATGAGTTCATTTAGATTATATAGTCTATTCAGTCTGAGTCCAATTCTCATCAGTCATATCTGACAACTAAAATGGTCAAGGCCAATATCATAACTTCATTCTTTACCAAAGAAAGATATAGGTGTCCTACCAGGAATTTCCTATCTCCCAGGATCACCAAAATAAAATGTGCCTTACAAAAGTCCTTGAGATTCTGAGCTTGTAGAAGATACTCAGACTTATATATGGTAGCAGGCCAAGGTGGATGATCACAAGATACTGAAGGATACAATATGATTGAGATTACCAAATACCACATGAGCACTTCTTACTTAGCACTCGTAGTCTTCATTCTTCAGTATTTAGCAACACTCTGGGAAGAGAATAAACAGATAAGTAGCATTAAAATATTAACTGCTCTTGATTGAAATAGACTCTACCTTATTGCTAGTTAATAAATTTAGTGAATCAAGCAGTGGCATGTGTAAGGCTATTCTAGTCTGCAATGTTCCTAAGCATGTGTTCCACTGAGGAAGTTTCACCTGTGATGACCAGAACCATGGGAAGTTATTGAATGGTGGGTATGACTTCACAAGAGCTGAACTGTTGGCAAATTGCCTTATGCCTAGGCTGGCTTTTTTTTCCTTCTGTGTTTCTTCCTCTATTTTCAGCTATGCAAAATCCCTAGCAGTTGGTGGAGGATGGGGAGGAAGATGTGGGAGTGTAGAATTTCGTACATTATAATTCAATTGAAGAAATTATAAAATGTTAAATGTTAGCCTTGACTGAGAATGAAATTAAAGCAAATGATGTCCAAGAAATTGGCCATTATTATAAACCAAAACCAAATTAAAATGTACTTGTTAGACAGCTTGATCATAAAAAATTATTATTGCTTTCATATGCATATGTGGCAAACTGCCCCTTTTTGATATTTTCTGAATATCAATCTATGAATCTAACACAGATGTCAATTATTTTCCCTTACTTCTGCCTTTAGGTAGTAACCAGTTGTATTTTTTCAACATGAATTCATTTTTTAAAGGTCATTGACTTCATGGAATAGTTTTAATGCCCCAGTCCATTATCTTTTTTGTAAGAGTAGATTAGTTTTAACTAGGCATTCATCAGTACAAATTATATAGGAATATTAAATATGGAATAATTACATGGGATTACAATATGAAACAAGTCTCACAATACTATCTGATGGAGGGAAAGGAAAAGTTATTTTCTGTTGAGAGTAGGATATGGATTTTCATATTTGGAATATTTGAAAATTATAGAATTTATCTTATTGTTTATTGCTTATCTTATTATCATTTCTTTCATTGTGACCTTAAAGAAGACCTAAATTTAATTATTAAAACTTAAAATTGCACTAAGGCTTTTTATCGTAATACATATACATACATACATACCTACGTACATGTATATATACATATACATGACTGTATGACCTTTGACAAGTCACTTAACTTCTTAATGCCTGAGGAAACTCTTTTAGGCTATAAATTATAATCTCCATAAGTGTATCAAATGTTCCACATCTGTGGATCTTCTTGCTCTGCAAATGGTGAAGGAGTAGTATCCTCTGAAGAAATTGATGGGATTAGAACATCAAGTGATGGAGTAAATTTATTGAACCATACTGACTCCATCTTTTGCCTCAGTTCAATTATGAGTCTGTGCAACTTCTGCTTTGTGAGAAAACTTTATCGACCTTTACAAAAACCCTGTTGTAATTATACAACAACTCTGATTATTGTTATTAAATTCACTTTATTAAAATGAAACTGGGAGAAAATTGCTGAAGTTAAGTGACTTGTCCAGGATCACATATCTAGTAAGTGAATTGAGGAATGGTTCAAACAAAGGTCTTTGTGACTCCAAGTCCAAAGCTCCAAACAGCATAGCACTTAGATGACTAAATGAATTATAGTTAGTATATTTATTATGGTCAGAAAACACAAAGCTGAAAGGTGATAGTTGTTGAATGATAAAGTGAATATTTAAAATCCTTGATGGCCTAGAACAGAACTGGGGGATCTATGGCTTTGAGGTCATATGTGGTCCTCTAGGTCCTCAAGTGTGACTTTTTTTTACTGAATCTAAACTTCACAGAACAAATACCCTTAATAAAAAATTTGTTCTATAAAATTTGGCACTCAGTCAAAAGACTGCACCCAAGAACCTGGAATGCCACATGTGGCCTTGAGACCACAAATTCCCCTCCCCTGGCATAGAGTATTGAGTACAATTAGATATGATTAAACTTAATAACAATAAATATAAATAAAATACTACAGTTAAATTCTAAAAATTAACTTAATTAATATAGAATGGCAATAATATGGCTGGAGAGAATCTGAAAAAAGAACTGAACTTTTTAATGGACTGCAAGTTTAGTATGAGTCAATAGTATGAAATGGGAGACAAATGAAGTAGCAGAGCCAAGATAGCTGATTAGAGGCAGAAACCCAAATAAATCTCCAAGCAACTTTAAACTAACTAATCAATTCAAATTTTAGAGTGGCATAGCCAAGAAAAGTTCAGAGTGAAACATTATTTCAGCCTGAGACAACTTAGAAGGTCATCAGGGGGGATCTGTGACACCAGAGTGTGTGTCTGTCTTGAGCACAGCATATCAACACCAGTGGTGGGCCATGGAGATAGTGACAGCAGGAGAAGCAGCAGCTTTGAGATCTCTCAGACCAGAGATGAGAAGAGTTTTGGACCACTGGTCAGTAGGAGATCACAAGGTATACTTTACTGGCATTGGGTACAGCTGGCAATGATTAGCAACTATTGCACATATGCAGTTCTGCCTCACAGTTCCACAACAGAAAGGAATGCTTGTAGTTGGTCACAGGAGAGCAGGGGAACTTGTCAAATTTCCAGGACTAAGAGGAACACTATCACTTGTGGCTGAAGGGTAATAAGGAGTTTTTCTGGATAAAGATCAGAGCACAAACCAAGAGAGCAGTGATGATATATCTACCTGGACCACACCACCTTGGAAATACTAAAAAAGTTCAAGACCTCTAGAACTAGTTCTGCAAACACAAGTATGAAAAAGTACAAAGCTTGGGACAATACCTACCCACCCCAATATGAGATGAGCCAAACTTTAACATAAGGGTCAAAGTCAAGTAATAGGGTGGAAAACTGAGCAAATAGCAAAAAAAAAGAAAGAAAGAAAGCAAATAATTTGACCATAAAAAGTTACTACAATGAAAGGGAAAAGCAACACAAAAACTTCAGAAGACAACAATGTGAAAAAAAAGTCCAAGCAAAGCCTGAAAGAAAAAAAAAATCTAATTGGAACCAATACCAACAAGAATTCTTGAAAGAGGTAAAGAATTATTGGGAAAACAAATGAGAATAATGTAAGGAAATTATGAAAGAGAATTAACAGATTGACAAAAGAGAAACAAAAATATTCACTGAAGTAAAGAACTCCTTAAACAGCAGAATTAGCTAAATGGGGGGAAAAAAGAGGTGCAAAATCTCACTGGAGAAAATAATGCCTTTATTAGCAAGTGGAAGCTAATGACTGCATGAGACATCAAGAAATAATAAAACAAAGTCAAAAGAATGAAAAGTTAGAAGAAAATGTGAAATATCTCATTTGAAAGATAAACAAATGGAAAATAACTGAGGAGAGATAATTTAAGAATTATTAGATTTCATGAAAGCTGTGATTGAAAACAGAGCCAAAACATTATCTTTCAAAAAATTATTAAGGAAAACTGTTCTGATATCTTAGATCCAGAGGGTAAAATTTAAATTGAAAGAATACACTGATTGCTTCCTGAAAAAGATGCCAAGATTAAAACTCCCAGAAATATTACATTCCAACTCCATAACTCCTGGGTCAATTAGAAAACATTGTAATAAGCAATTTAAATATCACAGAGGCATAGTCAGAATCACACAAGATTTATCAACCTCCATGTTTAAGGAGAGGGAGGCTTGGAATATATTACAAAAGGTGAAGGAACCAGAATTACAAACATAATAATCTTCACAGAAAAGTTGAGTATACTATTTCAGAGGAAAACAATGATATTTCAAGCATTTCTGATGAAAAGAACATAACTAAATAGAAAATCTGACATTCAGAAACAAGAATCAAGAGAATCATAAAAAGGTAAACATGAAAGAGCAATCATATGAGACTCAATAAAGTTAAACTTTCACATTCCTCTATAAAAAATGAAATATTAAATTCCTAAGAACTTTATCATTATTCAGGCATTTTAAAAGAGATTGCATAGAAAGAAGGAATGAGTTTGAGTGAATTCTATTGGGACTATCTAAAAAAATTAAATGGTGAGAAAGAAGGATGCACAGGGAAAAGAGGGAAGGAAAAAGTTGAATAGGGGAACTTTTCTCACATAAAAGAGACATTGGAGGATTGGTAGGCAATGCTTGAACTTCACTTTCATTGGAATTGGTTCAAAGAGAAATTAATATTAAAAGTAAATGAATAATAAAATTTTAAAGTTACTTAAAATCTGTTAGCAAAAAACTTAATGTTATCTATATATATATATATGTACACACACACATATATATATACACACATATATGTATGTATTGCATATATGTATGTATGCATTTGAATGTGTTTGCATTTCTAGAGACAATATTTTAGGAACAACATTGAAACCTAGATAGCATTCATATGCTTGCTCAGAGGAGTTATGTTGTTTATCTTAAAACTGAGAAAATTATTGGGAGGTGAGAAGTTGGGAGGTACAATAGTAACCTTTAAATATTTTAAGAGATATCATGTGAAATAAGTTTTAGTTTTGTTCTACTTAGCCCCAGAGGACAAAACTATGAGCTCTGAAAAGCTGTGTAGATAGAATTAGACTAGAAATAAGGTGGAAATCCTCTATCAGAGTTATCCAAACATGGACTATCTTTCTTCTCTTTCCCTATAGATCTCTTACTGAAGGTTCAAAGTGGCTGCTTGTTGGAGAGATTTATAGATGAATTTTTTTGTTCAGATATAAAGTAGGATTAAATATGCATTGACATTCCTCACAACGCTGAAATTCTGTAACTCTATGACCATTATATTATCAAATGAAAATTTATAGCCTAGATTTTGAACGGTCGGGATCTAAAAAACATAACTTAATCTCCTCCATTTAAATAATTTGCAGTTTCAGAATATTTTCTTAATTTTATTCTTAAGTAGGCTGAAAAAAAATCAAGGAAGTTGAGAGAATAAAATCTAATGTGAACTGATCAGCTTGCCTAATTTGGTATTTAAAATAGAGCATTATTCCAAAATCAACCAAACCCTAGGTGCTCTTGTAAGACATCATAATTGTCTTTAGAAGACAAAATTAATGTGCATTATACTAGTTCATATTTTCCTGTAAGTAATTATTATATTTAAATCTTGAACTTTTACTAAAGTTTTAACTTTATATAATAACAAGATATCACTCTTGGCAGATGATATGACGGTATACTTAGAGAAACATAGAGAATCAACTAAAAAGCTTCTTGAAATAATTAACAACTTTAGCATTGTTGCAGGTTATAAAATAACTGCACATAATCATTGGCTTTTCTATATATTACTAACAAAGCATAGTAGGAAGAGACAGAAAGAGAAATTCCTTTTAAAATGACTATAGACAATAATAAAATATTTGAGAGTCTACCTGCCAAGACAAATGCAGGAATTATATGAACACAATTACAAAACACTTTTCACACAAATAGTCAGATTTAAACAATTGGGAAAATATCAGTTGTTCATGGGTAGGCCAAGCTAATAAAATAAAAATAACAATTCCACCTAAATTAATTTACTTGTTCAGTGCATACCAATCAAACTACCAAAACTTTTCTAGAGCCAGAAAAATAATAATGAAATTCATCTGGAAGAACAAAAGGCTAAGAATATCAAGGAAATTAATGAAAAAAATGCAAAGGGAAGTGGCCTAGCTGTACCAAATCTAGAACCATATTATAAGACAGCTATCATTAAAACTATTTAGTACTGGCTAAGAAATAGAGTGGTGAATCAGTGGAAAAGGTTAAATACACAAGACACAGTAGTCAGTGATTATAGTAATCTATTGTTTGATAAACCCAAAGACTCCAGCTTCTGTGATAAGAACTCACTATTTGACAAAAATTGCTAGGAAAAAAGAGAAAGTAGCATTGCTGAAACTAGGCATAGACCAACATCTTACAACATTACAAAGGTAAGGTCAAAATGAGTACATGATTTAGACATAAAAGGTTATACCATAAGCAAATTAGGAGAGTAAGAATTAGTTTACCTGTCAGATCTGTGGAGAAGGGATGAACTTATGACCAAATGAAATAGAGAACATTATGCAATGCAGAATGAATAATTTTGATTACACTAAATAAAAAAGGTTTTGCAAAAATAAAACCATTGCAACCAAAATTAGAAGTAAAGCAGAAAGTTGGGAAACAATTTTTACAACCAGTGTCTCTGATAAAGGCCTCATTTCTAAAATATATAGAGAACTGTGTTGAATTTATAAGAATACAAGTCATTCCCCAATTGATAGTTAAATGATATGATCAGGTGATTTCTGGATAAAGAAATTAAAGCTATTTCTAGTCATATGAAAAAGTACTTTAAATCACTATTGATTAGATAAATGCAAATTAAAACAACTCTGAGGTACCATCCCACACCTATCAGATTGGCTAATATGACAAAGTTGGAAAATGATAAATGTTGAAGATGTGGGAATATTGGGACACTAATGCATTGTTTGTGGAGTTGTGAACTGATCTGGAGAACATTCTGGAGAACAATTTGGAACTATGCCCAAAGGGTTATAAAACTATGCATACCCTTTGATCTAGCAATAGTACTACTAGGTCTGCATCCCAAAGAGACCATGAAAAATGAAAGAAGGACCCATATGTACAAAAAATATTTATAGCAGCCCTTTTAGTGGAGGCCAAGAATTAGAAATTGAAGGGATGTCTATCAATCGGGAATGGTTGAACAATTGTGGTATATGAACGTAGTGGAATACTATTGTGCTATAAGAAATGATGAGCAGGTGAATTTCAGGAAAACCTGGAAGGAATTGCATGAACTGATCCTGAGTGAAGAGAGCAGAACCAGAACAGTACAATGTACTGTTTACATTGTAAACAGTAAAAGCAACATTGTGCAATGAACAACTTTAATAGAGTTAGCTCTTCTCAAGAATACAATGTTCTAAGACATTTCCAAAAGACTCATGATGTAAAATGCTATCTATATCCAGAGAAAGAATTGTGGAGTCTGAATGCAAATCGAAACATCCTATTTTCTCTCTCTTTTTTTTTCTTTTTCATCATGTTTCCCTTTTGTTCTGATTCTTCTTTTACAATGAGTAATATGTAAATTTGTTTAATATGATTGTACACGTGTGGACTATATAAGATTGCTCGTTCTCTTGGAGAGGGAGGAGGAAAAGGAAGGAGGGAGAAAAAAATTGGAGCTCAAAATCTTATAAAAGTGAATATTGAAAACTAAAAATAAATAAATGAACAAAACTTTAAAATAATAATAATACTAATAACAAGCTATCCCATAATGATGAAACAAAGTATTATATATTGATTTGTTCTTCAATAGAAAAAAATGCTAATCAACATTTGGTATTTTGTTTTTATCATCATAAATTTATATAACAGTTTTGGCCTGAGGGTCCTCTAGGATCAGTTTGTTAGGACATACATTGGAAATTTTCATTTAAATGGGAATTTCAAGTAAAAAATGAGGAATGTTGTTTGGAATGGCATTTAGCAAGCATGGTTTTTAACTATATTTTGCTCTTTATGGATAATAAACTACACATCTACCAAAGTCCCTAGTCTTGATAATAGTTGCACAGACTTTTTTAAATATTTAATTTGGTACAGTAACTTGACATTTATTTGATTCCATATGACTTTAATAGAGTTCCTGAATCAAAGTTCCATTTCTAGTGACTACTTTTGGATATTCCTTTATATGGCAAAAATGGAAAAGTCCTTTCCCAAAGACACATCTTAAAATATTGTGGAAATTGTCAATTGCAATGTTCACACTTTGAAAATAGTAAAGTTGGAATTTGTAGTGTTTTCAATGTTTAAATACTGTTTATTCCATAAAATTGATTGCAATAGTGATAATTAGTTACCATGGGGACTGTATAAGACAAGAGTCTTTCAGATGCTTTTTAGTAAAATGTGAAATCATTGCTAACCAAAAACAGCTGCTGAAAGCTAAATCACATGTAATATATAGGTGATACAAAATGTTATCTCAATTTTATAAGAAATTGTAAACTTTATAGTTAAACTTAGAATCTGGATGAGAGAAATTAATGGAAATATGTAAGAACTCATGGAACTATGTTTTCCCAGTTAAGTCATCAGTGGACTTGGGATTTTTTAAAGAGAAATTGCTCAGAAGCTATAATACTGATACATCCCCATGAGAAGCAAGAAAATACTACTTCAGTGTCCATCCTTGAAACAAGGTGAGTTCTTGAAGATTTTGCCAGCATGGTGTAATATGAATCTCAAGTTAAATTATCTATTGTTGGAGGAGTAGACAAGATAAGGATAGAAAAATTGCTACCAAAAGATTGACCACCAATTGATAATTTTGTTTTATCCCTAGTGGATCACAAAGTTCGTCTAGTTACATTAAGAAAGGTTATAATCATCAGTGGAATGAGTACCCACAATTTCAAAACTATAGATCCTTGAAATATTGAAGTAGTACTATGATATCAAAACCCTATTTCAAGAACATGTGGGACAGATAAAATTTATCCAAAGAAGATAACTTAAAAATATCCATTGACCTTTGAAGTAATTCATGATCTTGAATGAAAAGAGCAATAATAAATGTCATTATCTCAAATTATACACCTGAGAAATACATTTCTGAAGGAGGCAAAATGGCACAGTTCAAAAAATGGCACTATAAAGATGGGGCACTAGGAAGATTGAGATCAAATCTCACTTCTCAAAAGCCTTGGGAAATGGGGAAGTGAAAGTTACAAGTATTTAGTAAGCATCCACTATGTGTCAGACTCTGTGTAAGCACTCTAGAAATATTTTGTCATTGAGATAATGTAATCAAACTGATTATAATGATGATAACTTCTTAACATAGACACATAGGAAGACGAAAGTCTTCTCAAATGTTTTTAGAGAAGTGGCAAGTCATAATTTCTTTGAGCCTCAATTTCTTCATGTTGAAAACATGGACATAAGACTATATCATTTGTAAGATACCTTAAGTCATATATTTATCAGTTTCTATGAACTCATTGCTAAATAGTTTACATTATATAGCTTTCCACCTAAAGCATCTAAAGTACTGACTCAGTATTGATTACTTCATCAAATTCTTATGTCTGGATTTAAAACATATCTTTTATCTGGCTTCACCATAAGTATCTAAACATTTCTCAGTAGTTCCTAACTCATATCCTCAAATGCCCTAGTAACAATGCCCTCAGTCCATTGAACATAGCATGTTTATTTCTTTTTTTTGTTGTTTTAAAAATTTGATTATTTATTTTAAATATTTTTCTTATTTAACATTTTATTTTCCCAATTACATGTAAAAACAATTTTAACATTCTTTTTTAAATTTTGTTTCAAATTCTTTCTCTTCCTCTGCTACCCCACTTTTAGAAAGCAAGCAATTTGACAACATTTCCATGTAAGTTATTCTGTGAAAGAAAACACAAACAAAAAACACCACGAAAAATAACGAAAATAAATAAAAAGTATCTTTGATCTGCATTTTGGCTCTACAAGTTCTTTCTCTGGAGATGGACAACACCTTTCATCCTAAGTTCTACAGAATTGTCTTGGATCATTGTATAGTAGATGATCATACAATATTGTTTTTACTATGTACAATATTCTCCTGGTTCTGCTCATTTCACTTTGGATCAGTTCATGTAAGTCTTTCCATGTTTTTCTGAGAGCATTCCATTTTCTGAGTGTATTCCATCACAATCACATACAACAATTTGTTCAGCCATTCCACAATTGATGGACATTCCCTTAATTTCCAATTCTTTGCATCCACTAAAAGAACTGCTATAAAGATTTTTTGTACAGAGAGGTCATTTTCATATATATATATATATATATATAATGTATGTATATGTGTATATATAAATAAAGTATATATGTAGGTGTATGTATATATATGCATATGTGTATATATATGTGTGTGTGTGCATGTGTGTGTATATATATATATATATATATATATATATACACATACACACACATATAGTAGTGGTATCACTTGGTGAAAGAGTATGCCTGGTTTTATAGCTCTTTGGGCATAATTACAAATTATTCTCCAGAATGGTTGAACCAGTATACAACTTCATCAATAGTATAAGAGTTTTGTAATTTTCCCACATCCCCTCCAACATTTGTCATTTTCCTTTTCTTGTCATATTTGCCAACCTGGCAGGTGTGAGGTAGTGTCCCAGAGTTGTTTTAATTTGCATTTCTCTCATCAATAGTGATTTAGAACATTTTTTCTTCATGAGACAGCTTGTCTGAAAACTGCCTGTTCCCCTCCTTTGACCATTTAGCAATTGAGGAATGACTCTTAGTTCTGTAAATTTGACTCGGTTTTCTCTGTTTGAGAAATTAAGTCTTGCCAGAAAAATTCACTGTATTTTTTTCACAGTAATGATCACCAACTATGTATTTCTCTCCATCCTATTTCCCCCCATTTATCCTACTCTCTTTCTCCTTTTACCCTGTTCATTATCAAAACTGTTTTACTTCTGACTTTTACCTCCCCCAAACTGTGCTCCATTCTATCAGTTTGGCCCCCTTCTCTTATTCCCTTCTCTTCCTACTTTCATGTATGGTAAGATAGATTTCTATATTTAACTGTGTACATTATTGCCTTTTTGAGCCAATATTGATGATACTACAGTTCAAATGATATCCATTGCCCACCCTCCCATTTTCCCCTCTACTGTAATAGGTCTTTATGTGAAATAATTTACCCCATTCTACCTCTTATCCCTTCTGCACCCAGTGTACTCCTCTTTCTCATTCCTTAATTTACTTTTTATGCCATTCCCTCAAATTCACCTTATACCCATAGACTCTGTCTATCTATATTCCTTCTAGCTGTACTATTAGTGATATGATTTCTTTTAAAAGAGTTATAAATATCATCTTTCCATGTAGGGATGTAAACGGTTTATCTCTGTTGAGTCCCTTATATTTTCTTTCCCTTTTTACCTTTCTAAGCTTCTCTTGGGTCTTGATATTGGAGATCAAATTTTCTGTTCAGTTCTGTTCTTTGACTCATGAAAGTTTGAAATCTTTCTATTTCATTGAATTAACATTTTTTTCACTTACTATATTTTGTTAATTTGCCAGGTAAGTGATTTTTGGTTGTAGTCATGACTCTTTGGCCTTCTGAAATATAGTATTCCATAATCTTCAATCTTTTAATGTTGAAGCTGCCAAGTCCTATATAATCCTGATTGTAAACCACCATCTCCATTTTTTTTTTCTTTCTGGCCACTTTTAGTATTTCTTGTTCTCAAGCTGATAGTTCTGAAATTTGGATATTATGTTTGTAGTTTTTATTTTGGGATCCTTTCCTGAGGTGATCAGTGGATTCTTTCAGTGCCTATTTTGCCCTCTGTTTCCAGGATATCAAGGCAATTTTTCTTGATAATTTCTTGACACATGCTGTCCTAGTCCTCTTTTTGATTATGGCTTTCAGGTAGTCCAATAATTTTGACATTGTCTCTCATGGATCTATTTATCACGTCAATTATTTTTCCAGTGTAGTATTTTACATTTTCTTCTATTTTGCCATTCTTTTGTTTGATTCTTGATGTCTCATAGAGTCATTGCTTCCACTTGCCCAATTCTAATTTTTAAGGAGTTGTTTTTCCTCAGTTAGTTTTTGTACTTTCTTTTATATTTCTTCAATTTTGCTCTTAGAGGATTTGTTATCTCCCCTCAGTGAGGTTTTTGTATCTCCCTTTCTATTTTGACAGTTATACTTTTTAAACAGTTGTTTTCTTTTTCCAAACTGTTGACTCTTTTTTATAATTCTTTTGCATCACTCTCATTTCTGTCCCCAATTTTTATTCTACCTCCCCTTTATGACTTTTAAGCTCCTTTTTGAGCTCTTCCATGAGTTCTTTCTGAGATTGAGATCATTTCTCATTTTTGGGGAGGTTTTGCCCATAGATATTTTGACATTGTGGTCCTCTTCTGAGTTTGTGTCTTGATCTTCCCTGTCACTGTAATAACTTTAGATGAGCAGATTCTTTTTTGTTGTTGTTTTTTTTTTTTCTCATTTTTTGGCCTTTTTCTTTCTTTTAAATTTGATTTCTTCTCCCAGGATAGAAGGGGCACTGTCTCAGGCGTCTTGTGCCAGGGGTTATAGGCCCTGGATGTTTACCTGGTGCTGCCCTGATCTTGTCCTGAGGCCCAAGGGGGACCCTCATGTCTGGTGCTGCACTGAGGGGCAAGTGTGGAGGGTGGCTGGTGCTGCTGGAGGCCATAGGGATCTGACAATTCACCTAATGCTGAGCCAGGGTCCTATTGCTGGTGTCTGGCATGTGCTGAGGACAGTGGGGGTATTTATGCATTTCCCCAAGATATACTGAAATGTATGGAGGTTGTACCTGGGGCTATGCTGAAGCAAGTGGCTGGGGCCCAGCCTGGCAGCTGTCTCTGTGCTTCTGCACCTGTAGGGTTGGCTTCTACCTGTTGGTCTGAGGCTACACTGAATCACATGGAGATCTGGCCATGAGGGCTCCCTGTTTGCCTAGAGCTACACTGAAGCATGTGGTGGTTCTCAGAGGTGGAGTCTACCTGGTCTCCTGACTATGCTGAGGCATGTGAGGTGTCCTGGTGTTGGCATTCACTTTCTTTATTACCCTGGGCCTTAAGCGAGATGGGGCTTGCTGCTGGCTTGCTGAGATGCTTCCTTTGCTGAACTGTGCTCCCCTTTTACCTGAGTGAGCCAGACCTTTCCTGTCAATCTTTCAAATTTATTGGGCTCAAAGATTGCTTCACCCCATCTTTTTGCTGGTTCTACTGTTCTAGGGTTTGTTTTAGGGGGCTATTTTATGGTTGTTTGGAAGTGAATATAGGAAAGTTAAAGCTATTTAGGCTCCCAGAGTCCCTTAATCTATAAGATTTTGAGCTCCCTAAAAAAAAGGGACACTGGCTTAATTATCTTTATATTTCCTAAATAGTCTAACATAATGCTTTACACATAATAGTTACTTCATAAATCTTTATTGAATAGATTCTGAATAGTAGGCGCTAAATGTATATTTATTGATTGATTGATGTGTTGATTCAACCAAAAATATAAAATATATTCTATGACCCTGGAGAGTAGTAGATAATATAATTGTCAGTAGGTCAGTAAGCATTTCTTAAGTGTCTATTTGGACCCTGCCCCCTAAAAGCTTAACATTTAGCTGAGATTCCAACTTGTATGAATAAAAAAAGGACCTAGGCTGACAAAAAGATGCATTCTTTAAATATTAAATTAAGGTTGTTATAATTCCTACACAAGGACTTTCTACATCTTTATTTGATAAAGATGAACTATTTCAACTGAAATTCAATAACATTTTCTTGACTGCTTACAAAGAAAGAGGCAAGTAGCTTTCACTCTGAGAGAGTGTTTTAGTTTCTGTCTTGGACTTGGTAGAACTTTTGAAAACAAATCTCAAGGAAGAGTAAAAGTTCTATCTGAGTAGAGGTTAGATATTATATTTGATTCCCTCAAGTTGTCAGTATTTTATAAAGTTTGGCAAAGCAGGAAAAGCTCTGTTATCTTTAGTTTCAAATGACAAGACACTAGCCACTAAAATAATATTGAGATTATCCTGAGAATTATAAGCCATCACTTATGGCCAGATCCAAAAAACATTTCATTTTGCAGTATTGTTTTCAATGCTAAAGGATTCAGAGGGTGGTGGAATACTTTATGAGACTCAAAGCTTTCCTGGGGTGGTGATGAGCATAGACATAACTAGATTCACTCTAAGTTATTTTAAAATGCCATAGAAAAATATCTTGAAAATATCTGTTGACTCCATTGGGAAGCTAGGAACTACCTACTAAGTTAAAATAGGACCTTTAGATTACAAATATTCGAGATATATGTCATGTGTCTCTGTTTTTGCTTCCTCTGCTTTATAGGGTGCTATGTGGATTCAAATAAGAGAATAATGAAATGGGAATTTTCAATGAAGCTGGAATCTTGAGGGCAGTGTTATTCTATCAGCCTGAGATAATAAAGATACTGGTTATCCTTGAATAATTTCAAAGGGCAAAATTAATCCTTAGTTTATGTTTGCTGTTTACAATATTTATACACAAATATCATGGCATGTGACTCTGTGTAATTAGTGCACATCTGTTTTCATCAAACCAAGTTGCTCAGTATGCATCAAAGGCTCTGAACTGTCTGAAGTGGAGGGGTTCATCCAGCCAGAAATAAAGGAGCGAATCCTTTGAGGAAAAGAGCCCTCTTGTCATTAATATCACTAAGCTGAAACAATGGCTTAAATGTCTTTATCTGGTTGTCCTTTATTTGGAATCAAATGACAGAATGTCTGTAACAGTGTTTAATAAACTGTAAAAAGCTACAGATATATAAGCTGTTGTAATTAGTAAGGGTCTTTTACCAATAGGTAAGGATTTACCTACAGTAGGAAAAATCTTACTAAGCCAACTAGTCATTTCTTGCTACTGGCAGTGTGACATAACAGGAAAAAAAATGTCATATCTAGAGTAAGGAGAAAAGGGTTGAAATAATGCTCCAGACACCCATGATCTGTGCAGTCATGAGACATTCAAACTCTGAAGCTCAGTTAACAGCATTTACATAGGTAAGTTACAAGGTTGTTGAGATAAAAGTATCTTTCAAAACTTAAATAACTATGGTTAAACTAGATATACTCAGTGCTTCCACTTCCTATTCTCTCACTCATTTCTTAACCCTTTGTAATCTGGCTTCTGATCTCATCACCCAACCAATGCTGCTCTCTCTAGTCACCAAGGATCTTTAAATTGCCAAATTTGTTGCTCCTTTCTCAATCATTATCCTTGTAGAACTACCTGTTACACTTGACACTTCTGACTATCCTCTTTTCCTGAGTGCTTTCTTCTCTTTAGCTTTTTGTCATACTGATCTCTCCTTGTTCATTTCCTATGAGTCCAACTGCTTTCTTCAATATCTTTTTTCATCATGAACTTTAACTATGAGTGCCCCCAAAGTTCTATTCTAGGTCTTTTTTTTTTCCCATCTACACATCCTTTCACTAACCTCATCTGTTGCCCTGGGTTTACTCATTTTTTCTCTGTAGAAATGATCAGAAGACCTATTTATCTAGTCCCAATCTCCCGTTGAACTACCATCCCATATCACCAATTGCCTTTTGATTATATCAAACTGGTTATCTTGGCAAGATCTTTAATTTAACATTTCCAAACGTTAACTCATTATCTTTCCCCTTAAAACTAGTTATCTTCCAAATGACCCTATTTCTGTTTAAGGTATCAAAATACTTTAAATCCTCCAAGCTCATCATTTCACCATTATTTTCAACTCTCCACTCTCCTTCAGCCTGCATATCCAATCAGTTGTCAAATCTTACCTTTCCTTTCTCCCCAACATCTCTTGTATCCAACCCCTTTTCTCCATTCATACCACTACCATCTTAATTCAGACTACAAATTTATAACTTAGATTATTGCAGTAGCCTCATAGATGGCTTCAAGTCTCTTATTTTCCAGTCAATTCAACAATCTGTTGGGAAAATAATTTTTCTTAAGTTCATTTAGCACCACGTGACTCACCTACTCAAAAAACTCTAGTGTCCAACTCTCCCCTTTAGCTTTTAAAGCCCACACAACTTGGAAATAACTCTATTCAGAATTTAAATACAGCTTATTCATTTGTACTTATTACCTTTAGATTTGCACTGCATATATTAATATGCATATGTATTATCTCTTCCATTAGAATGTAAGTTCTTTGAGTGTGGAAATTGCTTCATTTTTTTTTTATATTTGTATCCATGTTCCCAACAGTTAACACATATACACATATGTATATTTACAAATATGTATCTATATAGTAGGTATTAAATAAATGCTTATTGATTGATTGATATTTACATATCTGATTTTTGTTAGTATTATTATCCTCTTACTCAGTTAGTATTAGAGTTTAGGGATTCTTAAAAGGAGAGGAAAACAAGCCCAATAGAAATGTTCCCATTCCTTTGCTTGGTTAATTTATGGCTTCATGGAATGAAATTTAATTTCTCATCATAAAATTTTGGTGTCCATCAGCCTATTCCCTGCTATCTCCAACCTTCCCACAAGGAGATAAAATCTTTTAGGAGAGATTCAATTTAACTATTACACCAGAAAATATTAGAGGAACTGTTAAAAATCCTGAAAAGACACACAGTACATAGACATGATGTATTTTATTAATAATCACAGTAATAATGAGAATCACTGTCTAACACCTGGCAATCAATATCAGAGGAATTTAGTCATATGGCTTTGAAAGATTTTCAGAGATGTCCTGTTATAAGATAGGACTCCTCCTGCCACACAGTCACCAGCTAGATCCAGTGCCTGGCTGCACTGGCCATCCTTTATGGTGAAAGAAGGGGACTCAGTAACTTTCCAGATCTGTGCATGCATTAAACAGGTCCAGCATAAAATCTGTCATTGTCATCCTATATGGAAAAGACATTTTAAAATCTCATTATTTTCAAGTTTCTCCATTTCTCTATCCTTGTTACATTAATATGACTTTTATGTTTGGCTTTGATTCGAACCAATTCACATCAACATATACAAGGAATTACCAGAATAAGGAATATGTACCTATTGACCACATGTAGAATTTCATTCTACACAAATTTTATTTGCTTGGCAGATTCTTCACATAATACCGGATTCATTTTTTTAAATATGACAAGTTTTGTGATTGGTTTCATGTCTAGAATGAATTTGTTTCCATTTCTTCCTCCAGCTGTAGAAAAGAGAGGCTTCTTGTATTTCCCATTATGGCTCACTTTGACTTTGCAATGACTCACAGAGGAAATGCAGCTGGTGAAGCAGGTGATGCCCCAGGAATTAGATTTCCACACATTGCAAAGGTAATTAAGAAATCAATTCAATCAGAACCACAACAGAGACAATAGCAACAGCAAATATTCTTTTTTTTTTTCCTTTGGAAGGGCTTATGTCTCTTTCTGTACATCTGTACATAACAAATCACTATATTGGTGCTATGGAGCACTGTTTACTTTAGTACCTCAAGCATCCCTGCTCTATTGGATATGGATGCTCCTTCTTCTGGTGTAGATTTTGTCCCCCTACATAATAGTAATTGGTTCTCATGTCCAAGTAAAGCAGAAAAAATCATCACCTGGTGGCCAAGCATTGGAGGATGAGTTTCTTCAAATTTAGCTTGACTAGTCCCTATGCATCAGATACACAGTTCATTGCCCAGTACTCACTTGAAATCTTGCCACCATTTGCCAGAGCCAGTCCTCCATTGGCTTTGCCTGTAGAAGCCAGAACCACTTCCATATCACAGTACAGAATCAGAGAAGAACATTTTTTCCCACCTGATATGTTCTCACTTAGAGAAGATATTGGCTAGAAATTGAATTGAAAGGCAAAGTTAGGGTCACTTGACCATTATTTAGTTTCTAAGTGAGTAGATGGTTTTCTTTGATTCTTTTGATATAATTTGAGGACCTTATTTGCATGAAATCCTATATCTGCCAATATGGTCTGTGGGGAATTCTATTTATATATTTTACAGTTTTCAAATTCAGTCCCTCATAATTTTTTTTCATGCCCTACATTCTTCCTGAAATCTTGTCAGCAAGAAAAACTCATTTGACTCTAGTTAAAGGGTTTATCACCAACAATTCAAGGACAGATTTCAGGGGTTCTGTGAACTTTGATAAGAAAAAAGTACATCTTTATTTTAGTGTCTAAGTAAAATTTAGCATTCTGTTCAATTTTTTAAAAAGATATTATTCTGAATGGAGTCCATTGGTTTCACCAGTTGTAAAAAGAGGTCTTTGACACACAAAAACATTTAGGGATCCCTATTCTAGTTGTTCCATTCATTCTATTTAAATGCAATTCAATTAAACAAAGGTTTATTGTGTCTATTATGCATGAAACATTGTTTAGGTGCTGCATAAAAAAAAGAAACAAATGAAAGAGTCTTACCTTCAGAAGCACAGAGCCTTCATCCTTCACACTTCTCTAGGTAAAGTTACTTTTTTTAATATATGTCTTATAAGTGAATTTTTATCTATTTTAGTACTAAATCCAAATACTTCAGATATGTACTTGTCCCTATCACTTGGTGCTAGGGAATATTCAAGGTTAAATAAGGAAGGATAAAAATGACATTAATACAGTAATTCCCCAAAACTTTTCAATCATTTAATAACCATTCCCATAGAAGCATGAATTTCCTAATATTTAATAGTGCTAATCTTGCTAAGATAGCACTAAATATACTATTATTTCTTTCAAGGTCCTCCAAAAGTAATTAAAAAGCACTTCTGCTGGATGAACAGTTGGGTCTTGTGATCCCATCAGTTGAATTTCCTTTAAGCATGACTAATTGAGGTATAGTAGCTTTGTAACTTTGCTTCTAGAAAAAGTTTCAACAGAGTGGACCCAACCCACTAAAGACCTTAGAATGTCTATTTCTTCCCAGTATGAATAGATGCTAAGCTAATAAAAAATCAGGATGAGCTTGAAAGATCTCTTGAGGAAAAGGAGATAGGACAGAATGTGAGGAGGGAAGGTGGCAGGTTTTCCTGGGACACAAAGAGCCTCAATGTATATGCAGTTCTTTTCCTCAAATCTAAATCTCCAAGGAATATTCAGAGAGATGAAAGCTTGAGAAAGAAAATGAACATTTATTAAGTGTCTGTTATGTGCTAGGTGGTTTATAAGCGCTTTATAATTATTATCTTATTTGATTTTCACAGAAATCTTGTGAGATAAGTGATAATATTATCCTCATTTTACAATTGAGGAAACTGAGACAGAGGTTAATTGATTCAGGTTTGCAAAGCTAGGAAGTGTCTGAGACCAAATTTGAACTCAGTTCTGACCCTGTAGCTAGTGATGAGTTCAGGGTACACCCCAAGAATGTTGGGATGCCATCTGAAATGACAGAATACAGATGTGTGGGTTGTATTGTCCTAAAAGACATTCACTTGGACAATCTCCAATTTGAAGAAAGGCATTTATTGGGGCAACGCACCCCACTGGGCCCGCTCCCTGTCAGGCAGAGATCCAACAGTTTCTATTCCACCTGGGAGACAGAGCATAGGTGGTCAGCCCTCAGCCCTGTTTCTCATAGGAGGCAAAGGCACTTGGCCAGGTTAAAGGTATGGTTTAAATACAATTTTATGGAATGGGGAAAAGAAGGTGAGAGATTGGGAGGAGAAGATATCAGGTCAAGGAGAATAGGAAAGGGGGAGGGGAGGACTACTCCAGGATGTCATGTAGTTCATACAAATAAGCCAAGAGAATAGGAAAGGGGAGGGGAAGAGTTGTCAGGTTAATTGGTGGTGCTTTGTGAAAACATACTGTAAGTCCATTATGGGTGGCGGGATGGGATTATGGCTTCAATGCATACAGTCTTCTTTGATCAATTTTCTGGCTGTCAGACTCTGCATCTTATCTCATATCTCATATCCTGCATCCTGCTTGCTTCATCTGTCTCAAGCAGTCCTGTCTGCCTCACTTCATCAGTTAGTATTGTTAAAAAACAAGTGGAGAGGTATAAGACTTTTTTGCTGTGTTTATGCTCGAGTCACTGGAATACTAAGGGAAAAAAAAAACAAAAACAGATATATAAGTACAACTGGTGCTGGTTTCTGATTCTATCCATTTATTCTGTTGAAGACCGATTGATACTGACTAAGGACTGAATGAATGAATGAAGTATTTATTAAGTACTTATCAAGTGTAAACCATTGTACTAAATGTCAAGGATACATGTAGGAAAGTAAGATGGTCCTTGCCCACAAGGAGCTCACATTCTCATAGGGGAAATAATATGATGGAAAATTTCAACTTAAGAGGAGAGCATCTTACTGATCTTATTTCTAAAGAACATCCATGATTGACTCTGACCTTTGCAATCAGCAGAAAGTCTTGGGACAGCTCTGGGAACCACACAGAAGAGAGTGACCTTTCCTAGCATAGAGCTGAGATCTCAATCTCTTGGCCTGTTAGCCTTCTCTCTTTAACTAGGAGAATTATAGGAGCCATGCATAGGTTTCACAATGATGCTTCCAAGTATGAAGTCATAACAGATTTCTAACCCTTTTAGATTTGTCTCATCAGGCTATGAACCAAATGCATTGACCCCAAATTGCATTGTATGGTAATATATATATATATATATATATATATAATATTAAAAATGCCCAGGTATAAGTAATTAATATTTAAATGTTTTGACTATTTATTTTATTCATTAATGTTTAACTGTTTTAACTATTTCCATTATTGTCTAAGGGAATCCTTTTGTTGTTCCTATGATTGAATAGAATAACTGAATTAACTTACACTTTTATCCTTTGAGGCCTATCTTGGGTACCAGCATTTACAGTGATTCAAGTCTTAAAACCTCAATAACCTTTTTTCTTTAATAAACTTTAATTATCCTCACATAGGAATTTTAGATCGTAAAAAAAGGTTTTCTCAGTAACTTACTGGACCTGTAGCTAGGGCCACTGTATTACAGTAAAAATAGGGAAATATATATATTTGTGTGTATGTATGTATATATGTATGTATATACGTATATATATTTATATGTACACACATACACATATATTATATATATATATATTAAACACATAGTAGAGCAGGGTTAGCAGTGATATTATCAGTCTGTATAGAGGACTGCAGGAACATGATTGAGATAAGCAGGGAGTCATGGTCATGTGGGCAAACTAGAAGCACATAGTGTAAAGTCGACATAATAATTTGTGGTCTGATCAGCTGGTCAGAAACAAGACCAGAATAAATCGAGATGGAGTAACAGGAAATAAGAATAAAGACTATGGAATTGCCTCTGTTTTAAGTGCCTTCATTTCTCTATTATAGTAACAAAAGCAATAATTTCCTGGGGTCAAGGAGATGGGGTAGAGAGTAGAAAGTAATTATTAGAAGTACATAGCACTGCTCATACTTAAATACTATGTCTGACCATGTCACTTCCCTACTCAATAAACATCAATGGCTCATAATTACCTTTAGAATCAAATGTTAACTCTATCATTTGTCATTTGAAGCCCTCCATAATATAATTCCAAAATATATTTATAACATTATTACACATTACTCCCCTTCACATTTTCTATATTCTACTTAAACTAATCTTCTCATTCGTGACACTCCATTTCCCAACTCCATCATTTTGCACTGGCTTTCTCCCATGCCTGCAAAGTGTTCTCTTAGAATCCTGAGATTCAATCAAAACTCATCTCCAAGCATCATCCTCTGCCTGAAGTTTTTCCTGAGTCTATGACTACCTTCCTGTCACAAACTACCTCACGTGCCTTTTTATATATACATGTGTATATTTGTAAAGAGAAACAAAGGACAAAGGACAGACATGCACACATACACACACACAGACAGAGCAGAGAGAGAGAGACAGAAAGAGAGAGAGATTAACAGAGAGACTGACTTGAAGGTACTTAATGCCTTAGAATTCTGAATTACTCTGTAAGACAATAAGAGAAAGTGCTAACATGCATTTCAGGAGAGAGTTTCCTCACATGGCTTCTCTATGCCAATAAATACTCATGTCTATCCAAAGAAAGAACTATGGAGTTTGAATGCAGATCGAAGCATACTATTTGCTATTTTTTTTCTTCTGTTGTGTTTTGTTTCCTCTTTCTGGTGGTTCCTTCTATCGATTCTAATTCTTACTTACAACATCACTAATGTGAAAATGTTTAATAGGAATGTAGAGGTATAGCCTATATCATATTGCATGCCGTCTTAGGGAGGGAGGTGGTGAGGTAAGGGGAGAAAAATTTAAAACTCAAAAACTTATGGAAGTTATTGTTGATAAATCAAAATAAATTAATAAAAAAACATAAAAAATACTCATGCCCAGTCTCTTTCTCTCTTTGTTTCTCTCCTCTTCTCTCCTTCTCTTCTCTTCTCTTCTCTTCTCTTCTCTTCTCTTCTCTTCTCT
>NW_020954559.1:2089707-2214687 GCF_900497805.2 Vombatus ursinus
TTCTCTTCTCTTCTCTTCTCTTCTCTTCTCTTCTCTTCTCTTCTCTTTCTTCTCTTCTCTTCTCTTCTCTTCTCTTCTCTTCTCTCTCTCTTTCTATTTCTCTCTCTGTCATACATATATTATACATCATATATGTATATATGTATATTCAACTATTTTAATTCTTTCTTTGTATTCCACAACCAGCACATAGTATGCACTTAATAAGTGCTTGCTGATTAGTTGATTGAATACTCTTTCTTTTTCCTGTCTCCTAATTAAATGAAGAAGCTTACTTTCTGACCCATTAAAGTTCTTAAAAGTAAAGATCAGTCAGGAATTAAAACTCCTTGACTGCATGCCCCTTTATGACTGTCTTTTCCCCAAATAAAAGCTTCTCTCTTTCTGCTTGCTTCTGTTTTTTTTCTGTTTTCTTTTCTTTTTCTTTTTTTTTTTAAAGGCATCTCACTCTTCATTCTCCCGTGTGATATACCTATATTTACTTATGTGTTCTTTCACAGGTTCAGGTAAAAACAGTTTTCTGTTGAAGGATTTGGATTTGCCAAGAAAAGCAACCTAAATCCAAGATCCATCAAAATAACACTTGAAAATATATTTAAAGAAAACATAAAATAAGATTTGTAAATAAAGCTATATAACTTCATCTCACATACATACACAGGCGCACTCAAGTGCACACACACACACACACACACACACACACACATTTCCTGTATTTATGTGACAGAATATGATTGTATTCTTGCTTGTGACTTTCTAGACTTGATGAAAACATGTTCTTTTTGTCCCTCCCTTGCCTGAACATATTCAAATTTTAATTAGTAATAATTCTAAATGTTCATAATGGTAATTCAGACTAGAGATAGCACAAGCAAAGTTCATTTGTGGTGAAGTGCATAATAGGATCATAAGTTTTAGATCTTTTAGAGACCTTAGAAAGTATAAGATCATATGATGGTAGATAATTGTCAAGAGATTTATGACCTCAGTGACTATCTAGTTCTACCACTTCATGTCGAGAGGTAAGGAAAATGAATCCCTTAGACTGGAAGGAACTTGTCGAAGTTCACATCAATTCTCCAGCCAGGTCTTCACAAAGACAAGATCAGATTGGAGATAGAAACAGATGATACACAAAGACAGAAATAGTGATAGAGATAGGGAGAGAGAGAGGAAGAAAGAAAAGCAAAGGGAGAGGAAGGACAGGGAAAGGTATGGATATGGGTATAGGTATGGATGGATGACAGGTAGATTAGAAAGACATAGATGATTTTGCTGTTTTTTTTTTTCTTTTTTTCTTTTTGTTCTTCAAAGAAAGGGATTGTTATATAGAGTGGCCATCTGGAAGAAGGAAGAAGAATATGTACAGAGAAATTTAGGTTACATATGAATAAAATTTATCAATAAAAATGTATCCTTCCCACCCCAACCATCATCCTTCCCCAAAAAGGTAAAATTAGAAATCTAGATTTAAAATATGGAGAAGTTAAAGAAGCTATCCCATGAATTTGTGAAGAGAACCTGGAAGGTCAGGATAAACATAGCTGGCTAAACTACCCTAAAATGAAAAAAAAAAGGGGGTCAAGACAAGTCATCATTGGTTCGTACTTCAGTGCTGGACAGCTTTGTTATCTTTTTCTCACCCTGAGGATGTATGTGCCTGCAGCTAGAATGTCACTTTCACATTCCATAGCCAGAACAGTATAACAGTGCTTTAAAATCATCTTATATCTACTCTCTCAGTCTTTGGGATCACTTATAATCAAGTGGAAGTTCTTTAGGTTTTCAATAAACCTCCCTGTGCCTGGCCATGAGACCATAAAAAGTGGAACATTGCTGGAGGCCCTGGCTATTTTTATCTGAAGTGAGCAAAAAGTACTACTTTTTTTTTTTAAGAAAGGAAATGTCATTTCAGTGATGTGTTGCTAGCTGCTATCACATGCATCCAAGGTGACTTTTAGAGCACTACCTTAGAGAACACAAACAAATTAAGGAAGCCAGAATTTTCTGCTTCCTGCAAGATGCTTGCTTAATGATTGGAACAATATTTCCTCAGCTGATGGAGAGACCACACAGAAAAATTGTGTCCTTGCAGCTGAAAAATGTGTATTCTTTAAAATAAATAAATGCATAAACAAAAAAGCTAGTGTTCAAATGTGTTTGTCTGGCACAGAGACAGCTTACACGTGTGTGTTCCAAAAGGACGTGAGATGATGTGAGATAATAAGCTGCATGTAGGTGAATTGGAAACACTGTGATTTGATTTAGGTCAAGATTAATCACTTCAAAGTACTACAGTTCAGATGACTCTCTGCCTTTAATTCAAATAGACTTTGCCAAGAAATGTCAAATTTTGATGTAGGTAGGTTTATTTTCAGATGCTAACAGTTGCTAAGAATTTAGTGAGTAGGCCTTTGGCAAGATGGTAAGATGCTTTTTTAATTTTTTTTAGCAGTTTGTTTTGTCAATTACATAGTAACTTCCCAATTCATGTGGGGGTATTTACTTGTGTCTAAAAGGGTTGTGTGTTAACATATGAGATCAGTGGTATACTTCATGGACAGATTTCATCAAACAGTGGCCATGTTTATATTCTGGAAGGGATTTTTTTTTGAGTAAAAGAGAAAGGATGGTAAGAACAAAAACAAGATATTGACAAACACACAAAAAATCTTTTTAGGTTTATGAGTGAAAGGAAACAAGACATTTGAGGTACTGAACATAGTGTTTGGAGAGCCAGATTTTAGATGTTAAAAATATTACTCTACATTTATGAAGTATTTTATAGTTTCCAATACATCATCACATATTTGTCCTACTTCAAGAGGAAAAAGTGGACATTGTTTCCATTTTGCAAATACTAGAACTATATGGAGAGGCTAAATGATTGTCCGAAGAAATATAGCCAGTTAATGAAAGAATAAGTCAATCAAGTATTTATTAATTTCCTGCTTTGCGAAAGATACTGCACTAGGCTCTTGGGGTAGAAGTACAATGACTGAAATGATCCCTACTTGGAAGAAGCTTACACACCAATGTGTGAGACAAGTATAAGACTACAACTGAAGGCAAAAATTAGCAGCAAAAGGGACCTTAGGAGTCATTGTCATCATAATAGTCTTCCTTCTCCTCCTCCTCATTGTTGTCATCATCATCATCATCATCATCATCATTTTCATTTTCATCTTCATTAATGCAGAGCTGAACAGACCCTCAGAGGCCATCTCATCAAAACCCTCATTATACCAATCAGGAAACTGAAGCCCAGAGATGTTCAAGACATAGAGGTAAGGGTGGACAAAACTAAGACAGGAACATGAGTGTTCTAATTTTAAATTCACGATTCTTTCCACAAATTACTGCTTTTTTATTTCATTAAGTAAGTACTTAATCTGTATCAAATTACATAATCTAATTATAAATACGTAGATTACACAGGCACAACCCTATTTATCTTGTCCCCAAATATTTGTATGAATTAATCTTATGATCAGCAGTAGTATCCTCAAAATGATCTACTTCCTTCTTGGATCTCTCTTTTTGTCTATCAGAAAGTATTTGTGATTTTGTCATCATTCTTTACCCAGTATGAATCACAGCCTCTCTTTTACATACCTGTCCATTCAAATGATAGTAAATCTTAATTATCTTGTCAGTTACTACATATATAAACATCCATTAGTGTTTATGTTGAACAAAATTTCAGGATCACTTGGGACATTTTTTTAAATGTTAAAGTTGAACATGTTCTTGGATAAAAAATCTTTTGGTGGGGTTATGTACCCACAATTATGTCATCAGTGCTAAATTCCAGCCTGACTAGGCTTACAGTAATTGATAACAGAGCAGCCATACTGTAGAGTGACTTATCTTCATGAAAATAAACCACAATATAGTTTCAACTTTAAATGAAAGCGAGATTAATAGCCCTAAAATGAAAGGCATTCTATAAATCATTTCTAAATCATTTTTTCTTATCCAGATGCAGTAAATTGGAAGAAACATACTTGATAGCTCACCATTTCCATTATCAATACTAGACACTGTATTTGACACAACTGATGAGCTTATTATTAGTTTTCTGGGTCAGTTTACACAAAGTTATATAAGTCATTATTTCATGTTAGAAAGTGAAATGAAGAGTGCTGAAGTCTGTTATGTTTGTTATTTTCATTTGCTTTCTATACCTGAGTCACTTCACCTCTCAGTGACTCCAATTCATTGACTGTGGAATGGTGATCTTGAGACTTAAGAATAATATAAAACTATTTGAAAAGGCTTTTGAGCTACTCAAATGAGGACTACTACATAAGTATAAAGTCTTTTAATTAGCACGTGTTTCTTGGCATGGGGAAGTAACATTTACCTCTTTTTTTTTGTTACCACATTTCACTTTTGAAAATTAACTTTAGAAGGAAATAGTCAATGGGGAGTGACCATTTCTGCACACAGAGACTCTTTTCAGTTGGAGTTTCAGCTGAACTGAAAAGCTCTGGCAGTGGTTTATTGTTATGAGGTAACTTGAACAACTCTTTTAATTCAATGTGTCATATGAATTGTTGTTAAATATCCATAGCTTATTTTCAAACACAAATTAATTATCTATTACAAGCATGCTATTGCTTATCTCCTCCAAAGTCTCATTAGTATGCAAATGACTCTAATTAGGTCACTGTCAGACAATATTTGTGTGGAGTCACTTTCCTTGGTTTAGTATGATAGTTTGAGTTCCTAATATTTATAAATACTGTTTCTGAAATCAGCTTTACTTAATAGGAATCATTCCAGAAGTCTTATTAGTTCAGTAGAATTAATCTCAGATAACAAAGAGGAAATAAAGGTATTCTTTTAGAAGCTGCCACTTTTCAATTTGCACACACAAGCTCAGAGATTAGAGAAATATCATCATATTTGCAATTTTATTTTAAATTGCTCCGCATCTAAATTTGCAGTCCTGCATCACTTACCCTCTGCTTCAAAATGTTTCTCAATTAGGAAAGAAAAATGAATATTTAAAAGAAAATTAAATGTAAAGAACTAAACTAAGTCAATCTCTGTATCATTAGGATTTCTCAGTGACCAGTAATACCTGGATAGTACATAGGTTCTGGAAAATATTAACAAGAAGAAAAGGTTTTGATTATGAGTCTGAAGATTATGGGGTCATAGATTTATGATCGAGGAGACCTAAGAGACCACTGAGTCACCATAGAGTATAAAGGTGATTATTTCCATTTTACATATGAAGCCATAGGTCTTTGAGTCCAATCTCCTCCCTTTCTCCTACATTTTATAGATGAGGAAACAAAAAGAAAAAAAAAAGCAGAGAAGTTAAGTAATTTATCCAGTGTCAAAAAACTTACAAGTTTTTGAGGTGGCATTTGAGCCTCCTTCTTCATTGCTCCAAGTCCATTGCTCTATCCAGTATACGTTAGACAATACTAGACATCACTAGACTGCCTAATGGGGGTATTTCTGGACCACAGCATGATCACATAGCATTTGCCAAGTTGTAGAGGGTTTGTGATCTGCAAGTGAATTTAAAACTTACACAAATAAAATAATGGATCCTTGGAGTATCAAAGTTCTAAGAAATCGAAAGACAAGATAATTCCCAGGGAGTTACTTTAAGCAAATAGAGGTCAAATGATGTGCTCAAGATGAACATTACAGCAAATGTCAGTGTTAAGATTTGACCCCTAGTCTTCCTTGCTGTAAATAGAGAATTCTTTACATTGGGGAGTGTTACTTCTATGTACTTGTATGAGATAAATTCACACACATGTTTACACACATACATACAAACACAAATTATTGAAATTAAGGAATAAGTACCTAGTATATAAAACTTGATTATTTTAATTTACCCAGGCTGTTTCCTGATATAGATGGATAGATAGATGCATAGATGGATGATAGATGTAGATAGATAAGTGAACAAAAATAGATAAATATGAACAACAATCACAAGAAATGTATTTTTATCACCAGTACTTTCTTGATGATGCTTTATGATTATGAATGTTGAAATAAAAGCAACCTTGAAGAAACAAAGTTGTAGACAAAAATGGAGAGATAATGTAAAGATACATGGTATGATGCATTTGAACACACTGTAGCATGTTTCCAATAATAAGCTACATGCAAAAGGTGATATTGGAGGCGTCATCTAGGTCATGTATAATTTGAAAATGATTTAGTCTGGACGCAGATAGATTAAGTGCTGTACTGGAATCCATGAAGTGTTAAAATGGCCTGTGAGAAGGAGTCCAGCATGTTAAGTAGATGATCACAAGAGGGGAAAGCCCAGATAAGAAGCACAAGAGATTCAATATGTACCAGTGTAATGTATTCTGAAATCAATAAGACCACAGATCCACTGACGATAGGCCACTAAGATCACTAACTAATCTACATACCATTCATTTAGATCTAAATCATTCACAATCATATTAAGGTCAGCTTCAAATTTTATATCTATGAGAATCGTGGGGAGCATAACTTACCACAGTTAAGTTTGCAGAGCACTGTCAAGGTCATTCAATCAAATCCCTTCATTTACAGCTTAGGAAACTGAAACCAACAGAGTTTAACTGATTTATCCAAGATCACATATTGAATATGAAGTAGAACTAGGATTTGAATCCTTTAAACAAGGGAGAAATACTTTTTAAAGTAGTTTAAGGTTATGAAATAAATATAAAAAGCTTTAAGGAACTGGGATGATTCCATCTAGAAAACAGAAGCCTGAATAGTGATTTCATAATGATCAAGTATATGAATGGCCTTTACAGAAATAGTCTTAAAGTGTAGTGTTCAGGACTGAGTTTGTGGGTTATATGAGAAGGAATTTCTGGTCAAAAATGGGCAATAAGCAATAAAACGGGTTATCTTGGAGGTATAGAATCTCCTTTTCTGGTAGGCTGGTAAAATTTTTTAAAGTTGGATACCATCTATATTGGGAGGTTTAAATGTGATTCTTCCTAAAGCAGGATAAGCACTGGCAGTTTCTTAAGGTCCCTTTTAGTTCTCAAATATGTGATTTCTGTGATTGTAGTCTTCTGAGGAAAAGGTGGAAGCTGTAGACAAGAAGGGTTTCCTTGGCAGCAGCATGTAGAATTGATAGAAATGAGGTAGTAATGGATCCTGGGAAACTGGTGAGGAAGAAATCGCACAATCTGGAATAGTAATAGATAAAATAGTAAAGAAAGTATCAATTGAATGTTAAGTAGAAAATTGACCGATAGTTTCTACCTTTGCTGTGTTTATAAGGAGAGGATTCAAGTTTCAGTTACTGGCACTTTGCCAATTTTATATATTGATTTAACACACTTTTATTGAGTACCTACTGTATGTAGGTAGTGTATGTATGCACCAGTACTTCACTAGATACTAGCTGTCATAGGCCTCTCTCCATTTGTTTTGCCTGTTTCAGGCTTTGCTTACAAGATTTTGAAACAACTATTAAGAAGATTGGTTAAAATTTAAGATAGCAGCTGGATTATTTTATTCAGTCAATATTAAATAACTGGTTTGACAGAATTTTATTTTGTACTTTTACTGAATTAACTGATAGTATATGGAATTCCTCCACATACAACTTCATGTAACCTTACCTGATTTCTCATACACATGCACACACATACCACAATGCACACATGCATGCATACACATGCATGCATACACATACATACATATACATGCACATGCATGTTCGTGTATATGCATATATATGTATGTATACACATGCATGGACATATGTGGACATATTGTCATGAAAATCTTAAAGTCTCAGTGCAATTATAAAGTTTAGTAGCTTAAAACTATGTTAAGATCCTTGGAACTATTGTGTTTGTATATATATATTTTTTGGTGCCTTAATTCCTGATAATGTATTAGTGCAGTGAGTGAATGCACAACAGATTATTTAAATCTACGTGCTATGATTTCATCATAAACATTAGATTTTCACAATGAAGATTATCTTTGAAAAGCTATTTTTAAAATCCCTGAAAGAATTTCCTAAATGCTATTTTTAATGTTTTTTGATTGCACATTTCACACATACGCAAGGAATAAACTGACTCATAGCCAAATGCCTCCTAGTATAGCTCATTTGCAGCCAAAGGACTTTCTGATTGCAATGTTTTGGAAATAATAAGATGTTTATAGATCGAGAAAGTATTGACTGAGCATCTGTTTGACACGTTAACCTATAATAAGATGAATACCTCTACAAAGTCCTATTCTAGTGTCTCAGTGTGTCAGGAAAGTTAAGTTTGGCTCTCAAATTTTATGGCAGTAGAGCACAACTTTTGGCAAAACTATAATAATGGAATGGTTTCCAGTATTAGAACAATAGAACGTGTCTATTTTTTTTTTAATTTTTAAGATCCACCAACTACTTAGACACTTAGTACTGACTACTTTGGCTATGTCAATCCAGGAAAAATAAATATGAAATAATCTTCAGCTTTCTGAAAATCACTTCATTTTCTCTAATGATTTTGATAAAGTGTCAGAAAGTGTCAGATAAAGAAAACTGATAGTGCTTATGACCACATATTTTTAAAATCATTTATACATTTTAGCTTAAACATTGATACTCCAAATGTGAGATTCTTATACACTGTACATGTGAATCTACATTTTAGATTTGGCTCTTCACATTTAGTATGCAGATACTTTGGTACTTGGTGATTTTAGTGCAAAGGTAGAGACAGGTTGGAAAAATGCTGCAAAAATATGGATTAGGAATAAAGAATAAAAGAGGAAAAATTTTAGTCTACACAGAAGCCTCATGGCTATACATAATGGATAATGTGTTCAAGAAAATAATATACAGTATCCAAGTTTTACTTGATTATATCACAGTATAAAAAGTAAATTAACAGCACAAAATTGAAATTAAATACATTTTACAATAGAAGAAATACCTCACTATGGTTGCGGGACTCAATCTTCAACTGATTCAGTTCTTCTCACAATCAAACAACTACATTTTTCCAGCAAAGATAAAAATGAGAGCAAAGCTAAGACAAAAATTAAAAAAAAAAATAAGGGAATTCAATTAAATTAAGTCTATTTATTAGAACAAGCTATTGATAACAAAAATTGGATGTGAGAGGAAGACTACATCAACATAGACTAAAATAATGTCATACAATTTACTTGAGATAAATCAATTACCATTAAAATGGTAAGAAAAGAATAGGAAAAGAGCCAGTCAGTACATACTTGGATCACATACTGATGAGAGAAGTATGGCACCCAAGGCAATCACTAAGTTATGAAATAAATTCCAACACTGTTATAGAAAGAGAATGATTTTTCAAGATACTCCCTGACAAGTGATCTTTCTCTTAATCTAACTGAGAATCAGGTTTATCTGTCAGCTCCTGGCTATCATTTCCAAACAATGTCACCATCACTGTCACTATTATACTCATTCTCTTCATCTCCTTCATTCCCAAGCTTGGACTTTGGCCCTGGAATGGCCCTTACCTCTGATAGATGAACTTTACCATTATCTTGCTTTGTTTTGCTATTGTTTACATATCCTTGGTCCTTATCTCTTTACTGTTCCCCTTTATATGTTGTCTTCCCCCTTTAAAAAGCAAGTTTTAGTGAAGGCAGGGAATGTATTCTTCTGTTGTATTTGTATCCCCCATGGTTAGCACAGTCCCTGACACACACTAAAAGCAGTGTAATTTTATTATTTGTTAAATGTTGTGAACATTGTTTCCTAATAAATAAATAAAATAAAAGCAGAGAAAAGTAGAGCTGAAAACCAGTTCAAAGAAATCTTAATGAGAGACTCAATCAAGCAAAATCATAACAACATTATGGATGTAAAAAGGCATCACTCAGTACCCTTTTTTTTTGAAAGCTAGGTCTGCTACATTTTACCCCTGCACTCAGGGTTATCCAGTACCCACCGTTTGTTTATTCATTTGCTTGTTTGTTTTTGAAAGGGTTCTCTTATATTTGCCATGAGCTTAAAGCCCACACTGATTCTGTTCCTTAATCCAAATTCTAATAAATCTATGTACCCTATTTCTATTTAATCAGTTGTCAAATCAGCTTTTACAAAGGAATATTTATGCCAAAGGTATTACAGAAGCAAATATACAAACTTTCCCCTAACACCTGGAAGAAGGCATCTTCCTCCCATGCCACCTCTGTCTGTCTGGATGGAAAGTTGATTAGGCTCACAGGTTAGTTCAGTTTTTATGTAGCATCAGTCCAACTAGTTTCTAAGTCCAAATTCCTTGCTCCCCAGACATGCATCCTAGGACCCTGAATCCTCAGTGATCTCTAATGGGCTGGTGGCAATATTGACCCTAGAATAATGATTCTAGGTTGGGGAATTCCTTTGTTGGTCCTAGACTTAAAGGTGAGATGAAAAATAACAAAACACTAAGTATATTTCTTGGAGCCACGGAGCCTAAGAAGGAGACTCTTTCCCCCCCCCCCAATATTTCATAGTGTCCTTATAGTGGTTAAACTTAACCCCTGGATACAGCTAGAAAGAACAATTGTGCCTAAATCAGGTAGATTTAATGATTCAGACACTTCCATCTACAGAGCCAACGAAAAGAGTATAATCATAACTATCACAGAATACTTTCTCACAGAAGCATTTTCCTGGCATCTTCCACAGGAATGGTTCTCACTGAGACACAATGGATAGAGTGATAGGTCTGGAGTCAGAAAAATGTGAGATTAAATACATACACACTTACTATCTGTGTGACCCTAGGAAGGTCATTTAACTTCTTCAAATATAAAATGGGAATAATAATAGCATTTAGGTCAAAAGGTTGCTTTAAGGATCAAATGAGATCTTTTTTTTTTTTAAGGTGCTTAGCATATTGTACTTATCACAAAGCTGCATTACCTAAAGAAAAAATAGAAAATATGTAGAAAAAGTAGAAAAATAGATAGATAGATACACATGTATGTATATTTACACAAAAATATTTTCACTCTCAAAGATAATGGAGGGTACGCAGAAATCAATTCCATTGCCCCAGATCTGATAGAAATAGCACCAAAGAGAACAAAATGGAAAAAGCAGATGGATTAGACAAAGTACACGTAGAAGATATCCGTGCTGCAGGGAGTGGAATTATGAGGTCAAAGAGGGCTCCTTTCTCATGCTATCTGAAAGATAGCAAAACCATGGAAAACAACTCACATCTTTTTAATATTAAAAAGGAAATAAGAGATTATCAAACACTACTGAACTACTGATCTATGTGCCTACTTTCCCAACTGAGAAAAATACTCATTAAAATATTCTATACATCATTTTAGGGCAACCTATAGAGAACATAAGATTCCACAGTGCTTATTATTTGTTGACTGAAAAAAAAAAAGGGATTTTTTTCTAGAGAGTAAAGTTCCACCATAAAGACTGTCTTCCAAATGTTGTCTCCAATGTCTATCTCACAATTATTTAAGATTTCATGAAAGCTTTAACAATGAAGATAATCTTAGTGATCGCCTCCTTATCATTTATATTAATCATAGAATAACAAGGAGACACCGGCTGGCCAAAGGTTTTTACCACTGATATGGTGGATATCTAGCACAGAACATGACTTGAAAGAGAAATTCCCTACACATACTGATGTTCTCCAGATGTTCCTGTTTGTGGATAATGTTGTTCTGGTTGTATCAAGCCCTGTAACATTTCAGAATCTCGGGGCAGCTAGGTGGCACAGTGGATGGAGCACTGGCCCTGAAGTCAGGAGGTCCTGAGTTCAAATCCATTCTCAGACCAGACATTTGACACTTACTAGCTGTGTGACCCTGGGCAAATCACTTAACCCCAATTGCCTAAAAAAAAAAAACAAAAAAAAAAACAAAAAAAAAAACCCAACAACAACAAAAAAAATTTCAGAATCTCTCTCTCTGACACTCAGAAGAGTTTGACCTTACAAACTAACAACCTTGATGGAGAAGAAAAAGGGAAGATAAAAAAAAAAGAAATCTAATGACCAAATTATTGCTTGTACTTAGGTGGACAGAGCATAGAGCTAGTTCATAAAAGAGTGTGTGTGTGTGTGTGTGTGGGTATACATACATATATACATATATCTTTATAGCTTAGATAAACAATGTAAATAGTGAGTTGGGCTCAGAATTAAATAGGAGTAGGGAGAGGATTATGAGACGATGGTGAAGTAGGTCAGAAAATTCTAAGTTTCTAGATTTCCTCAACATAAAAAGACAAAATAGTGTCTCAAGGTGAATATAAAGTGACAAAAATAAACGAGTTGGGACAAAACAGTGGTCCTCCTGGGACAACGGGAGAAAATCTAGAGAAAGATCCCAGGACTGAGGTTCAGCCTGAGTGAAGTGTAAACACCTACAGGCTAGCTGTACTGAAACTGTGAGCAGCAGAGAGCCCTGTGGGACAGCTGGGCTAGGAGGTAGCCTTAGACCTCTGCCCGTAGAATTTTCACCTCCTGGATAGCGTGGGGAGCTGGGCTTCTGAGTGGGGGAAGATTGAGGGAATCTCTACTGACAATGGACTCCAAGCCCAGCTGTGCTGTCATGATGTGGTCCTGGGTTAGAAGGAACCAGCACATGCCTGGTAAATGCAGAAGTAGTGGAGTGGGGACACTGTGGCCTGTGGGTACTTGCAGGAGAGCTGAGTTCTTGTGCTCAATTCCAGGCCAGAGGGGAGAACTAAAGGTTATAGCCACTGGAAGGCTCTCGGGGAGAAAGAGCATTTCCACTATAGTGTGCTAGGCCCTGGGTGGGTGGATGCTGGGTGAGACTGGCTATGGCTTGGAGGGGAAAAGGGATACAGAGGTAGGACCCAGGACAAAGTTCAAAAAATAATAGCAAGAAAATCCTCAGGCCAGAGACACCACCCCCAACACCACAGAATTATAAGTGATTCTAATGATAAGCAGCTATTTTTTTTTTAATGAGCAGGCAAAAGAGAAAGAATCCAACCACAGACAGTTACTTTGTAACTAGAGAAGACCAGGGTTTGTATTCAGAGGAGTATCTTGAAGCAAAAAATTTTAAAAAAGCCTCTCCTACCTCAAAGAGTAATGTCAAATGGTCACTTGCTCGAAAAAAGAATTCATAGAACTCAAAAAAGACTTCAAAAATCAAATCAGAGATTGAGGGTATTTTTAAAGTAAGAAAAATCCAAGAAAAAAACAAGATTATGAAAAGAAAGTCAACATCTGGAAAAGAAGATACAGAATTGTACAGAAGAAAACAAAAAAAAAATAGAATTGGGCAAAGGGAAGCCAGTGAAGTTATAAGAGACCATGAAATAATAAACCAAAATATAAAGAATTAAAAATAGAAAAGATTGTGAAGCATCATATAAGAAAAACAACTGGTCCGGAGAACAGATTAAGAAGAGAAAAGATAAGAATAATTGGACTACCTGTAAGCTGTGATAAAAAAAGAATCCTGATATAATACACAAGAACTAATTAAAGAAAATTATCCTGAAGTATTAGAACAAGAGGGAGAATTATAAATAGAAAAAAATCCACCAATCACCACCTGAATAAGATCCTCAGAGGAAAACCTACAGGAACATCATAACCAAATTCTGAAACCCCCAAGTTAGAGAGTAAATAATACAAACAACGAGAAAAAAAAATTCAAATATGTCAGAGCCACAATTAGAAATACACAAGACCAAGCAGTAGCTACACTAAAAGACCACAGGTCTTGGAACACTATATATCAAAGAACAAAAGAGCAGGGTTTACAACTGAAAATATCATACCCAGCAAAGTTAAATATAATCCTCAACAACAACAAAAAAGGATATTTAATGAATTGACAGACTTTCAGGATTTTATTGCAGAAAGACCAGAACTTAATAGAAAATTTGATACACAAGATCCAAAAGAAATATAAAGTAAGCATCAAAGACTAATTAGAAGAGACTCAATAAGCACAAATTGTTTACTTTTCATACATGGAAATGTAAACCATTTGCCTAAGATTATATTAATAACTGGGTAGTTCAAAAGAAAGAGTGAGGTAGAGCTGAGTATGGCATGATTTTAAAAAAGCAAAATTACGTAGGAAGAGGTAAAAAGAGTAATTATCTCATACAAATGAGGTGTGAGAGAAAGAACTGATACGGAAGAATTAGATGGGGGAAGAACATGGGTAGTTCTGGAATACTACTTTTATTGGGAATGGGTTAAAAAGGAAACAATGCATTTTTATCTAGAAAGATATAAAAGTCTTCAAAATTCAGAAAGAAATAAGAGGGTAAGGGAATAGGGAAAAGGGTGAAGATAAGGGAAGGATAGAGGATAGGATAAAAAGGTGGTATTGAGGATGTGTAGATTAATGGGAATGGGATAAAGAGGGAACAACATATATATTTAGAAGAGTATAAAAATCTTCTAAATTCAGAAAGAAATAAGAGGGTAAGGGGATAGGGTGGAGGAAGAGGATGAGGGAGGGATTCTTGAAGGGGGGGTCGATTAAGGAATAGGAGGGCAAGGTAGAGGGTAGAAGTAAAATAGAGCAGTGAGGAGGGATAGAAATAGGGTGAGAAGGATAATGAAGAAAATAGGAAGAAGGAAAATATACAAGCAATTATATTAGAATGTGAATGGGATGAATTTACCTATATAACAGAAACTATAGCAAACTCAGTATGTTGTTTTCATGAAATACTATAAAAATGAGAGATACACACAAATATAAAATTAAGGTCAAGGATAGAATTTATTATGTAGAAAAGCAGTAACAGTAATCATGATCTCAGACAAAATCAAATCTAAAATCAGGTTTAATCAAAAGAGAAAATAGAGAAACTACAGTCAACCATATTAAAAAAGAGTTTTAGACCACATAAAATAACTAGACGGTATTTTTAAAAAAAATATGGGAGTATACATGCCAAAAAAGACAGAAACTATATTAATATAAACACAAAACAGCTTTTAAAGAAAGTTAGATCTAAATAGTTGAAGTTATATTTATTTTGTGTGGGTAAGTAAAGCTAATATAATTCTTTTTTTTTTTTTTTAGTTTTTAGTGAGGCAATCATGGTTAAGTGACTTGCCCAAGGTCACGCAGCTAGTACATGTCAAGTGTTTAGTCTGAGGCCAGATTTGAACTCAGGTCCTCCTGACTTCAGGGCCAGTGCTCTATCCACTGTGCCACCTAGCTGCCCAATATAATTCTTTAAATGACAATGTTACTTAACTAATCGATGTAAGCCATCCCAATTAAGTTACTAAAAAAATATCTTGCTGGTTGAGAAAAATAATAACAGAGTTCCTTTGGAAGAGCAGAGGGTCAGGAACTTCAAGGAAACCAGGGGAGAAAGATGTGAAGGAACTAGATTCAGTAGCATCAAATCATAAACCATATTACAAGGTGAGAGCGGCATTGAAGTATAAAATTGATAATTTTGATATCTTAAATTAAAATGTTCTTGTATAAATGAAATGTATGTAGCCAAGAATAGAGAGAACACAGAAAATCGGGGAAAAAACCTCTCATAGACAATCTCCTAGTTAGAATGTGATTGGGTCAGAATATTGCTGTGGTCTAGGAAACAATGAGTTGGTGGATTTAGAAAAAATATGGAAAGACTTAGACTTATGAAAAGAAATGCTATCCACCTTCAGAGAAACAGATGATAGGTGGGAATAAGCATAATACGGTCTTACATATATGTATTTGAGTGTATATATGTGTATGCTTATGGATATATATGTGTATGTATATATGTATTTTATGCACACATACATATTCACATACATACACAGACATATATATATACATATGCACATACATAAATATACACAAAAAAGTACACACCAGAGGACGAAAGAAAACATACAAGGAAACAAAGAAAAGACGGACACCTTTAGAAATAATTTGCAGTACTCATTATATGAATTTTTTGAAATGTAAATGTATTGCTTTATATTGAATCCTCTCTTATGTTCTGCTTTGCACATGGCAATATTTTTCCTTTCTTATTTTGTATTGAAGTTTAAAATAACTTTAAAAACTAACTAAATGAATGAATGAATGAATAAATACATAAATAAATAAATAGGAGTAGAACATGCTGTATGGCCATTGAGACATTAGAACTCCTTGAATGTCCCTGAACATTTCCCAAAAACAAAATCTCATAGTTTTAATCAAATATTCTGTTAGTGCTGTTTGATTGAGTCACAGGATGCGATAGTCTCCAAAGAATTAAAAATGAATGGCACTGAGAAGGCATCAAAGTATAACATATTGTTTGTGAGGAGGCTGCCAACATGTAACAAATAACAAACTATGAAGGACAGGAATAAGGGGGATTATTGAAAAAAAAATCAAAGAAGATAGTCCAGTCATATGCAAAAGTGATGAGTCAGAAGAGGGATTTGGTAGTATATCATGCTTAGGGGTCTGTAGAAAGGAACATGAAACATTTTATTTTCATTTTGCCAAATGTGATAATTTGAAATTGCTAAAGTATCAATATGGTATGGATTTATTTTTGACCTTGCAGTTATGAATCTAAGGCATTTATTTCACATCATGTCATTGCTTTAAACGATGGGGGAAAATTAGTTGAATAAGAAATAATTTCCAAGGAAAAGGATGTTTCTATGAATATTTCTCTGGGTATATTGTGTGGTACCTTTCACTCCCTACGTTATTATAGTCCTTAAAAGAGAATTTAACTTGATAAAATTGAAGATGAGCAAAAAAGAAATACATGAAGATGTTATATAATCTTTTCATTCTACTGGTTGTTAATACATTCCACATGAAAAAATGAAGACTTCATTATTATTCCATTATTTTGGAGGAGGAGAAAAAGATAAAGGAAAATAAAATATGATTAAATTCAGCAAATATTTATTAAGCACCTATGAATAATATTTCTAAATGCCAGAAATAATCTGTTGGATTCCTAATCAATTGCTCTATCTCCAGGTGGCTTCTACAAAAGATATCTTTTAAATTCTGTATTTGGCACACATACAATTCTAGGAAAGAACCATCTATTTTAGAAAATTTGAATATGCAAAATAATAAAAACATTGAAAAGAACTTTAAAAATTAAAACAAGAGATTAAATTTAACCAGTTTTGGCTAATGTGTTTGGGTCAGTCATGTGATATGGAACTAAGCTTGAAGACAAAAGTAAACTTGTGGCTACAATGATATACGTGTTCAGTATGCCCTAAATCTACAGAATAGATTCCTAGGTTACATAAAAGTAGAGAATCATGAATTTTTAGAGTTGAAATGTATCAAGAGGCCATTTTGACCAACTGATAACCAAGCAAGAGACTCTTCTCCAACATCCTTAGAAAGTGGAAATAAAATTTGTACTTGAGGATCTCTACTGATAGGGAATTTCCTTTACCCTGAGGCTGGCCACTCCACTTTTGGAAATCTCTAAAACAAAATATTTTCCTCATATTAAGTGACAAAATCTACTATGCCTTTAATGTTTCTAATTCTATTTTTGTGGCAAAGGGGAAAAGAAGTAATTCTTCTTACACTAGACAAGTTTTCAAATACGTGAGAATACCTAATATGGCCATTTTACATCTCTCTTAATAAAGGTTATTCATAACTAATTCCTTCAGTCTATGATTATATTGCATGTATTTACATCAAATCAGATAATAATTGAAAATCACTTAGCACATTACTTGCCATAGTATCTGGCACATAGTAAGTGCTATATAAATGTTAGTTATTATTATTAAAAGTGTTATTATAATCCTTGTGTTTCTATTACAGATACGTTACATGTTGTCAGTGTGACTCTCCAAAGTAAACACATTTCTAAATCAAATGTGGTATGAGTAGGGTGAGTACAATGGAACTATCATTTATATGAGTTTGAGTACCAAACTTCTGCAATTAGATTCTGTGATCAAATTAGTTCTTTTTGCTCTTCTAATTCACCTTGACTGTTCATTTTCATTTTACCTGAAGGATAATTTCAGATACTTCCCCCCAAAAAATTTTATCTCTGAATAGAAGGTACCAATGGTTTCTGTTTCCCACTTTTTTCTCAGAAGCATGATGGCACATTATAGCCATTTGCAACTGCTGCTAAATTTACTTATATCTCATTCTTCTGTGGTGAATATGAACCCAGCCTAAGACTGAGTAAAAAGTGACCCCAAGTGGATGAACATTGAGTAAACCTCACAATTTCTTAGAGATGTTTTAAAACCTATCGATGAGTCAAATAGTCCCAACTTCATCAGGGGTAATATTACATTTATAAAGATACAAGACAGCAGGGATAGACCTCATACATAATAGTGGAATAGTGGGATGACTATAATACTTTATTGATAATGAGATGAGACTTGGCATAGTGGAAAGAGCAATGGGGTTGATTGACTTGCCTTGGTTCCTCACTCCAAGCATTACTAGCTGTGTGATGAGGATCAAATAAAACTTAGCTTTTATCAAGTTCAGATTTATGTCTTCCCCCATTTCAAAAATGAAGATCCTAAAAACAAAACAAAACAAAACAAAACAAAACAAAAAAAAAAAAAACAGCAACAACAACAAGGGGCAGCTAGGTGGCACAGTGGATAGAGCACCAGCCCTGGAATCAGGAGGATCTGAGTTCAAATCTTGGCCTCAGACACGTAACACTCATTAGCTGTGTGACTCTGGGCAAGTCACTTAACCCCAATTGCCTCACAAAAAAAAAATAAATAAAATGAAGAACCTAAAAGTTATCTAGTATTATATGTACACACATATATATACACATATATACACACAAAAAAGTTATACTGTAGTATTATATATATATATGTATATATATAATATATATATACAAAATTCAATAAAAATGAAAACTGTTCTTACTAACAGTTATTGAAAAGCCCATCTTGTCAAAAATTTTTCTCTATCAAGCTGCTAGAGGGCATGGTATTCGCACTAGTGGAGACACTTGTTTGAGTAAAGTCTCTGTTGCAATTCATTATTTCCCTTTATACTGTTTCACTTGGTAATGTCATCAGCTCATGTTGTTTCAATTATCATCTCTATGTAGATATTACTCAAATCTTTGTCCAGGCTTAACATCTCTTATGACCTCCAGTCTCATATCTCCAAATTGCTGTTAAATATCTTGAACTCAATATACCATAGCCTTCATAAACTCAACCAAACCAAACTCATTACCTTTCCTATCCATAATTCTAAAACCTTCCCTTCCTTTTACTTATCCTCCCTACAACTATTGACTTTGAACAAATCACTTAACCTATGTTTGCCTCAGTTTGCTCTTTTTTTCCAGGTAAGTCAGTTATTTTTAAATTATAAGATTTATAAGGCCTTGATTATTTCACAATATGGTCTATTGAAAACTAATCCAAAAATATAACCTCAAAAGAGCTAAACCAGGTAGCTTTGGAGAAGAATGCCAGTTTTCATATCACTTATCTTTCTAGCTAATTCCCCATTATGATTCTTTCTATGCAGCTGTTAGCTGGGCCATTTCCAGTTATTTCATTTCTAATTTCACCTCCAGCAAAATGCTGTGTCAGTTAAAATCATACTGATGAGGCCTGGAGGTTTAGGGGTACTGGGACCCCAAAGTCATGACACGCAGGTCTTGCCCAAAAGAGTTCAACCCAAACCTTCTTTCAGCCAAAGATAAGCTTAAAGATGAACCACACAGGCCAGACTCTTAAGGAATCTGAACATTTGTGACAGTCATAAGGATGAGCAGGCATGATGAAGTCTCAACCCCTAAATGGCAAACAGGATGGTTGTTATATGCAGCTAAGTAGTTTGAGGGGAGGGGCTGGGAGGAGGATCTTGAAGTAGGGGTGACAGAAAGAGAGGCTGGGAGGAAGATCTTTAAGCTGGGGTAACTGGGGGAAGACTCCTGGGAGAATGTAGATGGGAGTGTCTGGGAGGTTAAATAGAGTCTGGATAAGATCAATGATGGGAAATATAAGCCCAGGGCTATTAAGCCAGTAATAGACAAAGGAGTTCTAGACTTAGAGTAACAGAGAACTGGGAGATAGGGCCTAGGGGATAAGGAAGAACCAGTTGATAGGAATAATAACCTCCAGAGACTGCTAGACTTTCTGTCACTCTCTCATTCATATCCACTTAGTCGTTAAGGCCTGCCATTTATACCTTCATAACATTTCTCATATAGGACTTCTTCTCTCCTCTGACTCTGCGATGTCTTTGCAGAGGCTCTCAATCGTCTTATGCCCAGAGTGAACTAATGTCAATAATGTGTTGGTTGGTCTCCCAGCCTTAAGTCAATCCTTAGCTAGCCCAATGGATAGAGTTCTATGCCTGGAGTTAGTAAGACAGGAATTTAAATTTGACTTATTAGCTGTCTGATCCTGGAAAATTCTCTAAACTCGGTTTGCCTCAGTTTCTTCAATTGTAAAAATGTGGATAATAATAGGACCTAACTTTCAAGGTTTCTGTGAGTTGCAAATGAGATAATGTTTGTAAAAAATACTTAGTATGGTATCTGACACAAGAAAGGCGCTATATAAATGCTTATTCCCTTCCCCAATCCATCCTCTACTCAGCTGTCAAATTGACCTTCTTAAAGCACAGGTCTAATCGTATCACATGTCCCCCATTTCTCCCAGCCCCCTGTTCAGCATACTCGAATAACTTTTACCTCCAGGATCAAATATCCTTGCCCTTTCTGACCTTTATAGCTTTTTTTTTTTAAATCTTACCTCCACATATGTTATAATTCAGTGACAATAGCGTCATTTTTTTTCCTTACAAAGGACATTCCACCTCCTGACTCCAAATATTTTCACTGACTGTGTCTTCCTCCTTGTCTGTCTCTTTCTTCTCATCTCTGCCATCTTGTTTCCCTGACTTCCTTCCAGTTTCAGCTAAAACTGCACCTACTCTGAAAGACACCTCTCCCTGTACTCTTTATTCTCATTTTCTTCTCTCTGAGACAACCCATAATTTATCTTGTATATATCTTGAATATAATTAGTTGTTAACACATTATCTCCCTCATTAGACTTGAGAGCAAAGATTGTTTTCTTTTGTTTTGTTTTGTTTGTCTTTCTTTGTATGCCCAGGAATTAGCCCAGTATTTAGCATATAGTAGGTGCTTAATAAATAGTAGGTGACTGACTGAATTCCAATTTACTCCTATTAAAATATAAATATGTTATTTTGGAAAGGAGACACATTAAGTGGCATTACTGTATTCACTTACGAGTTTCTTTAATTATTAAATCTTCAGATTCTTAGCTGGGGATGGTTTAAAAGGAAGGAAGACGATTTGAAAGTTTTTTAAGGAGTTCTTGTATATAGAAAGGTGAAGAAAATATAATATGATTTATTTTCATAAAACTTTTTTTGTTTTTAAACACCTATGCACATATATACTTACATATACACATACACAGATGCATACGTATATGATCTTATTTTAATTTTATTACTGATATTGCTTCTGGAAAGGTATTGATCTAAGTTTTCCCTCCCTTCCATTCATATATACATGTATAAACATATACATATATGTGTATAATGTGTGTATGTATACATATATACACATATGTATGTAAGTGTGTATATAGAGAGAGGATATATATATGTATATATATATATATATAAACATTTGTATGTGTGTGTGTGTGTGTGTGTGTGTGTATGGGGTTAGGTGTTGGTGGGTGTGAGTGTGAGTGTATAATCTCTTCCTATTAGAAGTGACCTCCTCATGGAGAGAGAATGTCTTCACTTCTGGCTGTATCCCCAGTATTTAATATAGTTTTTTGAACAGAGTAAGAACTTATTTTTTGTATACATTCTTTAAGTAAGAATTAATTTTCTAAGTTTCTGAGAAAAAGAAAGTTGAACCAGTGTGAGTATTAGAGTCAGTTTTAGTATTATATCACATTTGAAGTAATAAGTTCAGTTTAATACAGAGACAATAAAAAACTAAAGCAAGAACAGAGATGGGCAACCATTAGAGTGAGGGCTCTGCTGTCTGATTGTTACTTGAATGAAATGGGTATATTTAGCCAGGAGAAGAAAAACTAGGTTTGGGAATGGAAGCTCAACATATCTGTCTTTAATAATTTAAATGTTTTTATTGTTTTATTTTGTTCTGCAGAAAAGGGATTAGTCTTGTTCTGCTTAGTCTTGAGATATAAAACAGGGACAAATATGTAAAAAATAATGGGGAGAAAGATTTAGGTTATATTTGGATTGAGAAAGTTGCCAAATATGAAAAGGACACTCAATTTTTTGATTTACTGTTCACTATGAAAATTGGTCAGTTTTATAACATAATTCAGAACAATCATAGAGCTCTATACACAAACAAGTTTGGTTGGACTCTATGAGGATGAGGAGAGGGAGGTTAGGATTCAATGAATCCAATTAGCTAATTAGCTAATATGATTTTCTTTTCCATTTTTTTTTCCATTTGCTGTTTGGTCTTGCTTGAATATGTCAGTTCTTAGATTCCTGTGATTGCCTTTTTGGTGCTTGTAAGTTGTGTCTGTATTCAGTGCTAGTCACATCACTTTACACACTTAAGCCATGTTTCAAGACATGCACTGTAAAACTTTATATTCTACGATTCAGAAAATCAATTTTGAGTTAAATGTTCCAGAAACAGTTACTGGTGTAGAAGGTCAAAAAGTTGTGTGAGGACTAAAAAAATCAGATCAATTAAGAAAAGTATAATTCATTTTTTTCCCTAATCCCTGGACCCTTAATGGGTAATTAACTGTTTCTGTACAGCTGGAAGTTCAAGAATGATAATGGCTGGGGTTTACCATCACTATCTGGACAGAAGATAAAAGAACATCTGGTAAAGAAACATCACTTCAAATGTTTCTCCCAGGGGACAGAAAAAAAAATCAGATTGAATTTAAATTGTTTAGTTGGCATATGTTGGTGTTTATCACTGACTGGGCTCTTAGCTCCTGGGAGATGTGTCTTCTATCTCATGTTGATGATTGCAGTGGTGCCCCATTTAGTTTTAATGGAATATGTGACTAATGTAAATAAAAAAGAACTAGCTGTAGGATTTTATTTAAGAATGCTTCATGCATAACTCAAATGGCTTTATTATAAGGAACTCTTTTTATGTTGAACATGAATCCTTTCCTTGAAGTATTCTGTTGTAACCAAAGGCAACTTGGTATAAAGTCGTCAGTTACCATTTTGTTTTCCCTTCTTGAAAGCTTTTTGATTTAGTGACCTCACTCTTTGTGATATCTTTTTTGTTGATATAAGTATGCAATTAATATTTCTATATTTGTTAATACATTTTAACACTCGGATTTACAAAAGGTTTTTTGCTTCTTTTTTATAATGTATTCTTTACATATATGACCTCATTTGAGGTCTATACTTATCCTGCAAAGATGGTAGTATTACTCCCATTTTAATGAGGAAACCAGTGCTCCCAGACACTAGAATGACCTACCCACGCTAACGAGATCACAGGATCAGAGAATCTCATAGCTATAAAACACTTCAGATACCATTTAGTCCATTCAGTTTCTGAACATGCAGATCTGGCTCCTCATTCAGTCTTTGTGTGAAGGTTTCTAATGAGGAATAAAACAAAGCTTTCAAAAGCAGCAGATTCTCCCCTTAGGAAACTTTTCCTTGAGTTTGGACCACTTTTGCCTTTTTTTGTTTGTTACCTTTACTAATTGTTCCTGCTTCTGCCCTCTGGGACCAAGCAGGATAGTTTAATCTGTCTTTCAGGTGGCAGCCATCAAAATACGTAAATATCATATATTTAGGCAAGAAGGGTGGCATAGTATACATAGTAATGGGCCTGAAGTCAGAAAAAAAAAACTGCATTCAAATATAATCTCAGAAATTTACTAGCTGTGTGACCCAGGTCCAGTCCTTCTTCCCCTGTTTGCCTCAGTTTCCTCATTTATAAAATGGGGATAATTACAGAATTGACCTCCCAGATACTTTTTGAGGATGAAATGAGATATTTGTAAAGCACTTTATAATTCTTAAGGTATTATATAATGTTAGATATTATTATTAGTATTACTGTTATCCTTGCAAATTATCTCTATTCTTAGCTATATATGCACACTTTCCTGAAATTCACTTTCCTGAAGGTTAAATTGAGCTTATACTATCAATAATACCTACTAAATAGAAGTCAGTTGGGGGAATGCTTAAATAAGGTAATGCAGTGTAAAAATACTTTTCAAACTTTAAAACACTACGTATCATTTGTTCTTAATGATTTTGTTTAGTTTGGGGGGAAAGGGAAAAGAGAAATCTGAGTAGAATTCACAAATAATTGTTTTCATAATGAAATATGTATCACAATTAGAAAATGAATGCTGCTCTACTTTAGAACTCCATTTCTTCCAATAAGAGCATGGCATTAAATATGGTAAAATATGCCCATGTTCTTCTAAGTAACTATTTATCATTTATGCAAGCTAATGTTACATCTTTGGTCCCATGTTTGTTGTTCAATGTCAGCTTTGAATCTCTGGGGTTGACTTTGTTTTTGATGTGTCGTTCTGTTAAAGACATGGCTGTCTAGTATTGGCATGCTGTTCTGTTATTCACCCAGCTGCTTTTTCATGGAGTGGCCCTCCCACTGAACATGGAAACTGTACCATCTGGCTTAATAGAAGAAATATCCCAAAGACTTTTGATCTATGTCAGCAGCTATTGAAGCTATGAAAACAATCCCCACAAAGCAAGGGTACAAATAACAGTTCCTGGGTAAAAGCAGTTAAATTATTCAGTGCTAATAATATTAATGAGTGAAAAAATGAGCAGGAAGCCATGACCGAAAAGTGACTAGAGTAATAAAAAAACATAACTAATACATATAATTCTAAATAATTCTAGGAAAAAATGTATATGAGTTGGACTAATATATTTCCATAGTTCAAATGAGGTGTTTTTTTTTTATTTTTAGGGTACTGTTACAAATGCAGAGGAATGCTAACTACAGGTAGTTGTTACTTTTAACTTCACTTTTTTAGTCTAATAAGTGGTTAATGTAACTTCATTTTTAGAAGTAGATATATATGTGTGTATATCTATATATATATATATATATACTTATTTTTAGTAAAACACACAAATATGAGAATATACTGGCATTACTTTCAATTGTATTAATGTCACAAAGCACAATACAACCTAAGAAAGGCCAACCTTGTAGACATGTCACTGTTGGCACAACAGGACTCTCTCCATCAATTAAGAAAGGGCCAAGCCAAAATGATGCATGTTGCACCTGCCCTAAAGTTTATTAAATAAAATTTTGGTTGAGTTGAAGGAATGAGAATTTTGTAGTCCAGGGTTTCCTTTGTAAACTACCCTTGCCTTGCCTCTTGGGATTTATAGTTAGCATCATTAACCATCATCAGCTCATGTCAAGAGCCTTCAGGGAGCAAAGCAAATGAGATCTTGGATGATGAATATAATACCTAATTACACACTTACCATAATAATTAACACATTAAACAAATAAAATAGAAGGTTTCCTGAATAATTGCATGACACATGACTTGATTACTTTACTCTTAGTTTTTTTTTCAATTATTTTATTCACATGCATTAATATATTTTAAATTTGGCCAGTTAATTTTTTTTTCAAGATCACATGTAATTGTTGCCAAACAACAGTGGTTATGTGATTGCTCAAATATTTGACATGTAGGGAATTATAGTCTCTAAGAACTGGTAGGGGTCATATAAATCATGAAGTCCATGCACCTCAACCTCAGAGAGATCCAAAAAGCTCCCAGAACATTGACTGAAGAGATAATAATATTAATTTTAATGCTTAACATTGTTATAATGGAAGGAACAACTGACTGGGAGATAGGAGAACACAGCTCTAACCTGGGCTTTGCCACTAATTAATCGCGTGATTATAAGTGAGTTTTGATCCAGGGTGAGCCTCTCTAGACCTCTACTCTCAGCTATAAAATGAGTGCTTTGTACTAGAATGATGTCAAGGGTTCTTTTCAGGCTTAAGCATTTTTTAATGGGAAGTACCTTGTAAACTTTAAATTAAATAAATTCTAGTTTTTCTTGTTGGTATTTTTTTTTCTAAATGCTATCCTAGAAGTTCACTGGTGCTCAGCTTTACTGCAACAGATTTATGAGAAGTCGATGATGTGTAGCTTTACAAAAAAAAAATGAAGTTAGGAGGCAACATGGGTAAAAGAAGCAATAAAAGCTGAGGCAACTTGAAGAAAAATAACATAGCTATTGATTTCAGAGAAGGATGGCAGCAGGAGAACATGCTGAGATGCTACAATCTGAGAATGTCATGTCTTAATTACAGCAATATGCAGCCAAGAGGAAACAAAATAGAGCCTAAGGCATGACTTGTGTAGAAGATGGGAAAGATACCAGCCTGAGTGGGGTGGGGGTATTTTTATTGGGGAGCAATAAAATAAGAGTTTGAATAGGGAGGAAAGGACAGATCTGAGAAAAATTAAATTGGCAGTTTGAGTTAAAATTTAATTTTAAAGGAAATAGAGGACTCTGCTGTGGAGATATATAAGCAAGGAAGTAACATGGCAATAATAGCTCATGAAACTCTACTAACTAAAGTAAAGCATATTCAGGTCATGATATGCAAAGGTTAAAGGTCGAGGGAGAAGATGCACTGATAAAATCATAGATCTTTAGAAAATTTTATGGAAGCCATGCTTATATGTTTTTATTTATTTGTTTTCCTTTGTTCCATTTTGTTTTTGATTTCCATATTATAGTGAATTAATGTGTAGTCAAGTAAATTCTCCAAGCTTTTTTCATGTGGTACTGTAATCCAGATCTCCCCTATTCTATACTTGTGTTATTTGTACCATTGAGGGAATTGGATCTGAAAGGCATATTGGTGATCTTTAAGCAAAATCTCTTCAGTTTTGCTTAAGGAATTTCAGACCAATTCAGGTTAAAAGGAATTCAATTGACTTTTAAGAAATAATCATTTATACATGTAAGTAAAATAAAAGAAAAACATCCAGATTTTGTGGCAATGTTACAAGTCTCATTCTAGATATTAGGCTTTAAAAAAAAAAAGCTTGAGATAGTTTTTATTTTATTTTTTGTCAAGTCAAAGTGTTAAACCTTATTGAGGTTTAACTCAATAAAACATCTAGGTCTTCTTCACCAAACAGTATTCTAATCATATTTATCCATGTGCATACATGCACAAAACAATGCATATATACGTATACATAATGTACACATATTTGCATGTATGTATATGCATGCATATACATGTCTGTACATGGAATTTCTTTGCTGATTCTGTTTTTAAAAAATGAAATATTGTGTGATCAACAAAAGAAAAATAATTTGATTTTTTATTAATGCTAATGAATTTATTTTCTTTCCTTTGTCTTACTGATATTGCTATAATTCCTAGAACTATATTTAATATTAGTGAGGAAGAAGAACATCCTGGATTTACCTGCATCTTTAATGGGACAATCTCTATTTGTTTTCCATGGAAATTAATTATGTCTTTAGGTTTTACAGAGATATGATTTAACATATTACAAATGGCTTTTTTGTGCCTATTCTCTTTATATATTTTAACAAAAATTAGCATTCTTTTAAAAAACTACATGCATTTGTTGATAACATGACATTTTGCTTTGTTTCTATTATTTAATATAATTATTCATATGTTTCTAATTGTTGAACTATCCTTATGTCCATGGAATAAACTTACCTGAATTACAGTGATTATTTTAAAATACATAATTAGATCATCAGTTTACATACTATACCACAAAAATATCCCATTGACAACTTAAATATAAAAGATTATGTTAAAAACCGCATGCAACTATTGTTATTTTTTTTTACTAAATAAGGGATAGAGGTGATGATATAAATTAATCAATACTATTAATAATTTAAATAAAATTGTAGAATAATATAATTTTCCCAAGGGAAAAATAATATTCAATGATAGAGATAAGTCCAATTTATTATAAATAAAAAAATTATTGAAATATCTGTGTCAGTCTACCAAGTTGCAAAATACCAATAATGTGATTATCAAATGCCCTTTAAAGAAAAAAGCCAGGAAAATAAGTGGTGGTATATTCACCACTTACGGGTAGACCATGTGAATATCATAAAAATGAAACTATAACCTAAATTACTTAATTGATGCAGCATTATTCCAAGTGATTACCAAAGGTATATTTTATAAGGCCACTTAAAATGATAAGAAGATTCATATGGAGAAACAAGAGTTCTAAAATCTTAAGGGAAATAAGGAGATAAAGCAGTAATGAAGGAAGAAGAACATTCCTAGACCTCAAATTATGTAGCAGGAATGGGAAAGCTGTTTGGTAATGAGTTAAAAAATAGAAAAGTAGGGGCAGCTGGGTGGTGCTGTAGATAGAGCACCCGCCCTGAAGTCAGGAGGACCTGAGTTCAAATCTGGCCTCAGACCAAAACACTTGACACTTACTACCTGTGTGACCCTAGACAAGTCACTTAACCCTAATTGCCAAAAAAAAGTAACAAAGCCTAGATAATCAAAAATCATCAGCAAATAAACTCAGTAGCCCAGTACTTCATAAATGAAAGAATATAAATGATTTAAAAAAGAATACATTCTAGTTAATAAGAACTGCTATGAAAGCTGCAGATGTTTCTAAAAATAGAGATTTATATAAAAATCTTGTGTTATAAAGCACATTAATTTCCAAATTGATATACAATTTAAAATAAAAGATCATGCTACACAAACATAAATAAATAAAAGAAAATGGAAGGGGTACAATTTGCAATTATTGTTAGGAGAAGAATTATTAATCAGTGATGGGTTAGGGTAGATTACACAGGCAAAATGAAATCAAAATTTTGGATTCATGACATTGGAAAGCTTTTGCATGAACAAAATATTTTCAGTGAAAATTAGAAGTGAAAGTATTCATTAGGAGGAAAAATATTTACACCAACTATTCCTCATAAATATCTAATATTGGATCACATTAGAGAAATAAAAACAAATTATAAAACCAAATGCCACCCTCCAACAAATAAATGGTCAAAGTAATAAAATATTCTCAATTATAACAGCAACAAAACCAGTTTTACCTTACGAATTCCACATTTTTAAAATGTTCTAAATGAATTATAACAAGAGATTCAATTAAATAATGTAGGTTACAAAACAGATCAAGTAAGTATATAATAATAAAGAACTTGGAAATAGTGACATTTTGAAACTGGAGGAGAGAGAGAGGTGGGAGTGGAACAGAAGCACTAATATATTGTTGGTGAAATTGTAAGTTGGTCCAAACATTCTTAAAACATATTTGCAATTATATGGGGAAAATGTTAAATTCGTTCCACCCCAGGATGACAATATTTGACATACTCTAGGAAGGTTAAAAACTGAAAAAATGCTTCCCATATTTCCATATATGCCTAAGTGTTTTCAGGAATTTTTTTTATAGTGTTAAAAAAAAAAAGTGTTTAGCTATTGGAAAATAGTGAAACAAAATGGTATGTATTCATACGATATGATCCATAAGAAATGAAAAATTCAGAGAAATAAATGGAAGGGTTTTTTTTTAACTTACTGAGCAAAGTATAAATAACAAAGAAAGCACCATACACAGTGACTTAAACAATGTAAATACAAATAATTTTTTAAAAAGAAGTGAGTCAATTAATTTTTCTTTTTCACTTTCAAATTTGAGCAACATGGATCATACAAATATTTTCAGATGTAGATAATCTTCTGTTTTACATATTCAATCATTTTTATTTAATATTTTATCATTTATTTATAGTAACTTTTTTTGTTAAACATGATGATTCACAATGAAGTTTGGGGAAGTGGGATTTATATATGTATATTTAGTAATAAGTTAGATGAAAAGGAAACAATAAAACATTTTTTTAAAAAGATGGCCGTAACTTCAACATCAATGTTAACAATCAAATGAAATGAAAGTAATGGAGATGATAATAGATTGATTTTTTTTTCATTTCATCCCATTCTTTTTAGGCAAAAATAAAATACATGATTTAGATACATCTTTGCAAGGTGTTTGTTTTTTTTTTCTTAGTTACTGAATCCTTCATTAAAAATAAATAAGTAAATAAAATGACTTATAGTGCTATTATGTTTTTTTTAATTTATTTTTAATGAAGTAAGAACAAATATAGATGAAAGACAGGCTGTTGAAAATGATTTTGTTGTTAGAAGGTAAATTGTGCGGATAAGTGTGCTCATCAAATTTAGAGACTTGATTTTTTTCCCATGAGAGTTAATATTAAATTAGACAAGAATGTTTTTCCTCCTGAGACATAAAAAAGACTCTTAAAAGGCTACATAGGTTCCCCCTATTGATTCCTATTCTTACTTGCAACATCTAATGTGAAAATATGCTTAACAGGAATATATATGTATAGCCTATATCAGATTGTGCGCCTTTTTGGGGAGGGTGGTGGGGAAGAAGGGGGAGAAAAATTTTAAACTCAAAAGCTTATGGAAGTGATTGTTGATAAATCAAAATAAATTAATTAAAAATAAATAAAAAGCTTTATAATTTCACAGACAATATTCATCTTTCTTACTGTTGATGAAGGTAAGATAAATGTATAGGATGAGCTTGAAAGAGGGAAACTTGGTATAGTCATCCTAAAACCAAAAAAAAAAAAAAAAAACCAAAAACAACAAAAACAAAAAAACCTGTTTCCCTTGTGACTGCTCGAAGAACACCACTCATCTCCTCTACCTGCATATTAACATCTTCTGAATACAATTTATTTATCCTCCTATCATAAATCGAGGTGGATTAAAAATTCCAAAGTCACTTTGAATTATGATTTGCATATGTGCCTTTCTTCTGAAGAAACACTAGTTTTTCTTTGTGGATGAAATCTTTGGGTTTTTGTCTAAATTGACTGAAATAATATTTGAATGGGACTCTCCTTATTGATGCAGATTGATTACACAATGCTCTAACCCTGCATGAGTGGTAGATTTGGAGAGACCTTGAAAGAAGATTGATCCTCCTTTTCTGGTTTCAAGTTTCAAGAAAGAAGCCATATAATTTCACATTCTCTTCATGTGGGTGAAGGGTAAAATAAACTTTGGGAAGAAGCCAACATGTAGAAGAGCTGGCACTTCGAGCTAACTTTGACTTCTTCCAAGAATTTGTTTCTCCTTTCAGAGGATCTCTTCTCTCAAGCTTTCACCAACTTCAGACCTCTCACAGATGCATAGCATTAAACCATCAATCTCCAACAATTTGAAGAATTTATACAATTGACCTTTGAGTCAAAGGGTTATACAGATTTCTGTGAAAGCCTCAACCCAAATCTCCTAGCTCCTACCCATCAATAGTTGTCTTGAAAGGCTTCATTACTAACAATAAAAGGAAGGGAGTATTGAAAATAGGAAAAATAAGAGAAACACATCCATGTATGTATACGTATGTCTATGTATTGTGCATGTGTGTATAGGTACACACATATGTGCATGCACATATATGTACATATATATATATATATATATCCACTACTTCCCTTTTTTCACTGCTATCTCACACCTCTAGTCAATTGACTGTGGCAAGGAAAACCAAGGAATCCAGAGCCCCATTATGGACAGCTGCTTTTGATTAGGAAAAGATGAAAAGAGAAGAAAAAAAAATGAAATCATTCTCTGTCTTCTGAGCTTTGCCCTATCACTGATGAATCTCTGCTTAACCTTTCTTTTCTCACTTTCTATAATCAAGGTCAGAAGTAAAATTTTAAATTAAGTTTTAAAATGTGCATTATGTTCGTGACATAATCATACATAATATAATTTGGGAGATAAGGTAGGATATTAAAATATCATTTAAGCCATCATTTCCCAAGATCTGTTCTTTATTAGCTCTCTTGTTGAATGTCTCCTCCCATTCTCCTTTTGGATTGATACCATGTGTTAAGAGAATTTAGATTTTGTCAGTTCCCTTCCACCCATCAGCACAATGTCTACTTTCAAAGTGCCCATTTTGCCCTTCTTTCTTGACATATTCTTTTTGATATTTAGAAGTCTAATGTCAAGAACAAAAGGTCTCATTAAAATTAAGGCATTCATATAAAGAAACTAAATATGACTATTCCAACTTATGAACATCTCAATTGTGATCATGAGAACAAAGCTAATAAAATATGTACACAACACAATGTTTTAAGGGAGAACATGTTCTTTCATCCATATTAGATGAAGGTTTAAAATAAAAAGGTTTTTAACATTAGAACAATAGACTGAATTCATGAATAAAAATGGGACTAAACCTAATTAGGGCAGCTATGTGGTGAAGTGGATGGCACACTAAGCCTGGAGTTGGAGGACCTGAGTTCAAATCTGCCTCAGACACTTACTAGCTTTGTGACTCCGGGAAAGGTACTTATCCCTGTTAGACTCAATTTACTCATCTGTAAAATGAGTTGGAAAAGGAAATGGTTTGCCAAGAAAATCCCAAAGAGTCACAAAGAGTCCAATAGAACTGAAATGACTGAATAACAACAAATCTAATAAGAAATGTAATGGAATTATCCCAGAGAGATCATACAAATAGGAAAAGGACCCACATGTACAAAAATATTTATAGCAGCTCTTTCTGTGGTGGCAAAGAATTGGAAATTGAGATTGATACCCATCAATTGGGGAATGGCTGAACAAGTTGTGGTATGTGAATGTAATGAATACTATTGTGCTACAATAGCTAAAATGAACTTCAGAAAAACCTGGAAAGACTTGGATAGTCTGATGCTGAGAGAAGTGAACAGAACCAGGAGAACGTTGTACACTGTAACAGCCACGTTGTGCAGTGACTAATATTGATAGACTAAACCCTTCTCAGCAATAAGAGGATCTAAGACATCTCCAAAGACCTCATGATGGAAAGTGCTATCCACATCCAGAGAAAGAACTATGGAGTTTGAATGCAGATTGAAACATATGATTTGCTACTTTTTTTTCTTCTCTTGTATTTTGTTTCCTCTTTCTGGTGGTTCCTCCTATTAGTTCTAATTCTTACTTACAACATCACTTATGTGAAAATATATTTAATAGGAATGTGTATGTATAGCCTATATCAGATTGTGCACCATCTAGGGGAGGGAGGAGGAGAAAAATTTAAAACTCAAAAGCTTATGGAAGTTATTATTGATAATTAAAAATGAATTAATTAAAAAAGAAAAATAAAAGAAGAAATGTAATGGAATAAATGTAAAGTCCTATACTTCAGTTAAAAGAAATCAATGGCCTATGTGTAGATTGAGAAACACTATTGGAAATCAGTTCATATGAAAATGACCTGAGAGTTTAATGAACAGCAAGTTCACTGTGAGTCTATAGTGGGATATTGTATCTGCAGAAGCAGATTAACATAAGAATACGGTGTTCAGTACATAAGATCTGACTGGTCTTGGCCCCTGGGTGATACATTTTTAAGTATCATATTCATTTCAGTAATGATATTAACAAACTGAATCAATTCTAAAGGACAGTAATAAAGATGCCAGGAAGATTGGTGGGGAGTGGGAATGTGAGAGAAGGATCAGTTAAAGCAACTAAGATTGTTTAACTTAGAAGGTAGAAGAATTGAGGCAGGGGTGGGGAACCTGGGGTCTGGAGGCCACATGTGGCCCTTTAAGTCCTCAAGTTCTGCCCTTTGACTGAATCCAAACTTCACAGAACGAATCCCCTTAATAAAAGGACTCGTTCTATAAAACCTGGACTTAGTCAAAAGGCTGCACCCAAGGACCTAAGGAATACAGACAACTGTATTTTAGCATTTAAGAAATTGTCATAAGGAAAAAGAGATTTTTTTACTTAGTTACAGAAAATAGAACTAAGTCTAGTAGGTAAAGATTGAAAAGATGAAGTTTTGGGTCCTCGATGAAGCTGGTTTTCTCTAACATTATAGCTGTCCAGCAGTGAAATTGGCTACCTCACAATGCCGTGGTCTAAAAACAGGGACTGAGTGACCGCTGGCTGGAATGTTGTAGAAGAAATTTTTGTTCAGATAGGAATTCTACTAAATGATCTATGAGTTTCCTTCCAATAATCGGATTCTGTGATTCTCATATTCTAATTGAAAGGCAGATACAGGGAGTCTCTAGGTCTAAACTGCATGTTTATCTATCATAGTACTTTTCCACCCCAAGATAAACAAACAAGTAAACATAGGATTAAGTCCATTCCAATTCAAGAAATACTTATTAACATTCTCTGCAGGAGGCCCTACAGTAGATAAAAGGGTCTTTACCCTTAGGTAGCTTACAGTCTAGTAGGAGCCTATGTGACATGCAAATAATCATGAAAATTTTTCAGAGAAGTTTGGATAAAGCATTAAATGAAGTTGGAAAGATAATTTATTATTGATCAGAGAAATCAGAAAAAATATACTTAAAGAGGCACTTTTTCATAGGTGAAGTGGTTTGAAAAAAGATTTGCCAGGTATGAGGAACCCAGTGAACAAAATCACAGAGGAGGGAAAATACAATTCATCTAAGTGAGATTTGTCCTATAACAAAACTAATCTTTTTGCTTAATCTTTCTCCAAAAAGTGTGTGCCATCAATTCAGAAGCTTTGAAGGTCTCCATCTTATCTCAATAACTTTTCAAATTGGAAAAAAAAGAAAGAATTGTACACACTACCAAAGATGATATTAATTATAGCTCATATGGTTCTTTGAAGATGAAAAGTGTTCCATCAGTGCTAAAAGTTTTATTATTGTCGTAGTATTACTGTCATTGAGATAAAAGTCATATTGTAAACATTTAGCTATGCTAGAAGTACTAAACTAGAACATGTCCCTTCTAGTTTGTGGTATACTTCAAATTTATAAAAAAAAAAACAGATCAAGATCTATCTTTGTCTTCAGAAATGTACAATCTATGGGTCACAAAACATGCTGCAGGGAAGGCAATTTCTTTGTCTTTGATATTTGTAACCTTTAAAGAAAAAAAAACATTCAGTTCACATTTTGGTCATCTCTTTAGTCTGAAATTTCAGCAAGATTACTAACAACCTATTTTTGCGTATTTTTTGTAATAATTAAAAAAAATCTGTTTCAAATTAATCAGCAGTAACTTCTGTTTTAAGATTTCAAGGTGCTCCTGTTAGTTATACTAGCGCTAAAGTACTCCAGAGTCATTCATGTCTGTATTTCCTTGAAGTGTTTCCCTAGAGGCATAGCTAAAATACTACTATCTAAGCAACTGTCTTGTCTTGGAGACTAGGCTTTTAAAACCATGCTATTAGCAAGTGGTGCTGTCAATGCATGCTAACACTAACCTTAAATGCTGTAGACATAATGATTTTAGAATTAGAAAGAATGTTAGAACACCTTAGAGATTATGTACCATGAACTTTGAAACATGCATATATGTATATACACACATATATACACACACATATATGTTAGTGTGTATATACACATATTTAAAAAGATACACAGGATACATATGCACTATTTCAATAAAATTGGCTTCCCTTGTAGTTCTATATATTTTATTTTATGCATTTTAAAACATTCTCAGAAAGGGTTCATGAATTGCACCAGACTATCAAAGACCATTAAAATTTAAGAACTACTATTCCAGTACAAAATCCAATTTTACATATGAAGATACTGAGGCCTTGAGAGCTTGTGGTAGGGTCAAATTGCACAAATGCCTGAAAGAGCCAAGATTTGAACCCATATGGAGCTTCTCAGTGTCCCTCAAGGTCATGTTTCTCCTATATCTCTCACAAGGAATGGAAATAGTCATAGAGATTTGAGTATAAATGTTTTTTTCTTCTAATTTTCTACTTCCTTCACTCTCTCATCCCTTTGTCTTTAAGGCAGCGCATGAAATGTCTTTCATGTTCACTTTACTTTATCTGATATTCTTCATTCTTTTAAGACAAGCTCAATTTTTTTTCACCCTCCAAAGAAGAGAATTGGCGATTCTTACCTATTGTGATTTTTTTTTCTTTCTCCGGAAGTAGAGAACCCTGAGAAAACTAAAAGTTTAATTCACTTAACACATGATTTTTTAATGTTTTCTCTCCTTGCCTATATATTGTGCTCTATTTACTATCAAAGACAAAACTTTATATTTCTTTTGTATCATCCATAACACAACATCCATCACATTTAACATAGTAATCAACATATAGTTGGAGTATGTTGGGGGTAATCTATATTTCATTTAATGTAGCTAATATTATACATACACATATGTAATACATACACATATATAATTTGCATATATATATATATATATACCCCCAAAATAAGATGGTTAAAAGGACAAGAATCATATAAAGCTATAAATTGAGCATAAATGACATTATACATCACATTTAAATTCATACAAGTATATTCTGCATTTGTACAGTATCATTTGCCCTGCATTTTGAGAGTTGGTGTATCCCTGAACTTTGGCCCCTTTGTTACTGTGTTTCACCAAAATGAAAAAAAAATAGAAGGCATAAAATAAGTATTATGTGATTATTATGGTTAAAGTTTCAAATTTCATTTTTCAAATATTCTTTAGTGTTGTTTGAATCGTGAAGGAAAATATCTCTTTGTTGTAGAAAATCATTTTGTTTTTGTACATTATCACTGTCTTTAGAGGTCATGTTTGGAGTATTGAAAGGATGCTAGACTAAGATTCAGAATAGACCCATTTGTAACTTCGCTGAGCTTTAGCTTTTCAATCTGTAAAATGGGTATAATAGTTGCATTATCCTTACCAAACTGTAGTGAGGGTCTGGCTGATGAGGCCTAAGTCAGCAATGGATCTGGCTACTTCTTTCTATCATATCTCCAACTAAGAGTCTTTGCATTCTTTCACATATCTGGCCCAATTACAGTCACCTACCTCTTCACCTTTGACTGCTTGTACGTTGTTCAGTGCTCCAGAGCTAAACCTCTGAACAATTTTCATACTGTCACCTACTGTCACCTGACTGAACTCCTCTAGGAAATATCTATATGGTGAGAGGTGGCCTTCTGGATGGCACAGAACAAATCATCATGCCACAAGGATGGATGTCCAGGAAAATGCTTAAGCAGTCTGCCTTCCTTAAGAGATTTCTCTTCAACAACTGATACTTTGTTTACATTCATCCCTCAAAAATCTGCATACTTCTGCTTATACGTATTTTTCCTATCCTGGTGATTCTGAATCTTCAGCTCCCATTATACAAAATATACTGTCAATCCCCAATTGACCACTCCTTTAATGCCATTCTACTCAATACTACTTTCCCTAATACTCCCGCCAGATCTATCCACCATTTTCATCAAGCTCTCTGGAATGCCTATTTCATAATTAACAAACTCTCATTTTTCACCTTAAAACTTTCACTTTCAGGCAAAACCAAGTAGAGGAAGTACTCAGTCTGAGCTCTTTCAACATTTCTCTCCAAACAACTTTAAAATAATGCTTCAAATAAATTTCTGGAGGAGAAGAACTAACTAAAAGTGAGGGCAACAACTTTTTTTCTTGCCGCAGACAATTTAGGAGGTCATCCTGAGAGATCAATGACATAGGGTTGGGATCAGGCCCTGAGGTCATATGATTACAACACTTGAGCTGGGAATTGGTGGTGGTGACAAAAGGAACAGAATCTTCTGGAGCTCTCAAGTCAGGGACAACGAGGAGATCAGGCAACTCATCAGAAAGAGGTTACTTGGAGCACTGTGCTTGCACTGAACACATGAGCTGATAATTTTTTGCAGATTCATTGCCTATACTCACTTCTGGGTCAAAATTCCAAGACATAGAGGAGCACTTTTGATTACAGGGGAGTAGGGGCCAAAAGAAGCAGTATCACTTTAGATTACAAGGGATCAGGGACCCTAAGGGGAAGTATTACTTCTTTACAGCTCACATCCTCTAGGTGGCTTTTTTTTTTTTTTTTAGTATTCCTTCACTTCCACTTCTTATCCTTTCTTTCAGGGATTCCTGTTAATTTACTGAAGAGATAGATAAATAGATAGATAGATAGTTAGATAGATAGATAGATAGATAGATAGATAGATAGATCAGTCTTTTATTTTCAAAGTTATCTATATCTTCCCTCCTTCATTAAAATGTTTGCTTCTTGATAGCAAGGGTTTTGTCTTTCTTTGTTTCTCCAGCACTTAGCACTGTGTTTGGCATGTAATAAATACTAAATCATTACTTGCTTATTGATTAATTTTAAATGTATATAAAATATCTTAAAGTATTAAATCTCATGTAAAAATAAGCTTTATTGGCTAATACTAATAACAGGTATCATTTTTCACTGTAGTCTTGTTTTTGTAGAAATGTATCAGTAGTCCCAAAATATACTCATCCTCATTCTATTCTTCCCAATGGGTGGATGAACTCAGAAGATTTTGCTGTAGAAGAATTTGCATTTATATTTCAAACTTTATAATCTCAAGAATTTCATGGTATATTCATATTACTAAAGAGTACTTATCACTTAAACTTAACCGTTCCTGGCAATACAAGGATCTAAGACATCTCCAGAGGCCTTGTGATGGAAAATGCTATCCACATCCAAAGAAAGAACTATGGAATTGTTATTTTTTTTCTCTTCTGGTGAGTTCTTTTTCTTCTTTCTGATGATTTCTCCTATTGGTTTTAATTTCTACTTACAACATCACTAATGTGAAAATATGTTTAATATGAATGTAAATGTATAGCCTATATCTTGGGGAGGGTGGTGGGGAGGAAGGGGGAGAAAAATTTTAAACTCAAAAGCATATGGAAGTGATTTTTGATAAATCAAAATAAATTAATAAAAAAATTTTTAAAAAAAGAGTACTTACACTTATATAAGTCTTATAGCTATCCACAATTGGCTTATTGTTGTACACACATTTTACAATACGTTTATGTTATTTCAAAACCTTATGACTGTGCAAACCCAATAAGACTTCACATTTCAGTGGTGGTCCCTTTTGAATGAGGGGTTAATACTCTGAAAATTCTTTGTGTATACTGGAAGGCTAAAGAATTTAGCAATAAGGGAATGAGTGATGTGCACATGATATATCCACATGCCTGCACAAAATAATTCAGAGTTCCATAATGGATACAGAATTGATCATATAGTTTGTGAAATCTAGGTTCGAGATATGCCTCTGACTCATATTGGCTGTTTGACCTGAGCAATTCATTTAACTATTCAATGAAGCAAGTAAATCTATAAAATGAAAGATTGTATGTCACCAGGTAATTGCTCATCACCATAGGTAGAGGAAGTTTTTTCATTGGAACCTTCCTATATATGTATGTATATAAGCTCCTCAAGACTTGGAATTGTTATATCTTTTTTCTTCATATACCTAGCACCTAGTACAGTGTCTGGTTTAACACAGACACTTTTTAAGTGTCTCATGTGTCATTATCCATATCCAGGTGAACATATATCTAGTTAGCTAGCTAGTATTTTTATGCACATATATGTATGTCTCTGAAAATGCAAATTTATCTTAGTTATCAATTCCCCTTCCACTATAATAATATCTATGCTTCTACTTACTACTTGTCAAATCATTATAGTAGTAAAGTAAGAAAAGAAAACTAACTGTTGGAAAATCCATTGTTGTTTCAATATTCTCTGTGATGGAAGATGATGATGGTGATGATAACTCACATTTGTAATAAGATTTAAAGTTTTTGATTCATTTTACTCACATTTCACATGTGAAAATTTTGAGGAGTAAAAAGCTGAGTAGACATTTTCAACATTCCCCATTTAAGAAATGTCAAATGTGGGACTTATATACTGATGGTGTAAGTAAAAAATAAAGGATCTTTTTTTTCAATGATAGAACTCTGATTCTTCCTTTCATGTTCTTGTACAAGCCTTTTTCAAAATGTTTTCAGATCTTGATGTATTGTCACTTTTTCAAATTCAAATGGACTCCATATTTGTACACTGATTTCTAAAGCTGTTTCCTGGGATCCCCATGGCTTTTCTGGGTTTCTGATGGCTTTGTCCCAATACAGTGTATTATTTGCATAGGTTATTTGTATGCCTATTACTTGGGCCAAGTGTAAACAATCAGATGGATTTGTAGGAGATTTTTATAGACAATATATGATATCAAACTTTGATCAAACATGCCTACTATTTGATGGTTAGCCATTTTGATAGTTTAAAAAGTGAGTCCATCATATTCAAATCAATATAATTCATATATATGAAATCTTAGCCATGGTATCAAGTAGAGAAAAGGGTGCTCTTATATATGGCAAAGACCTAAGAACATGTCCTGCCCTGGAGAGAATCCAGCAGCTACACCATGTGAGAGAAATATATAACAGATGGGACCAGGATGACTGACTTAATTAGAATATTTAAATAGAATAAAGGAGAAACATAGTACAGCTCTATTAGTTCATGGGAAGCACCATTAAATTCACCTCATTAATTGTTCCATTGGGAGAACATGTCAAATAAAACATAGCTGAGAATAATATATATCTTTTTTTAATTTGGGGAAATTTTCAGATAATGATCATAGAAGTGGAGTAATTATATTACATATTATAATGTATCTAAATCTTTATGAGAGAATGAACTTTTAGAGCTATTCAAATATTTATCTTGTCATTAATTAAAATGCTGTGCTGCTTTAAGCCCTCTTTGACCCATCCACCATGCCTCAGCCATTAAAAACTTGCATGAGAGATAGAAGCTTTTTAAATCAACGTCTATCAAGTCAGAAAATAAATGCTACTGAGCTATTTTAAAAAGTAGATAAAACATCTGTTCAGGGCAAAGTGAACTTTTAAAAGTGGATAATTAATAAAGATGATGATGATGACGAAAACCAAAACAACATGCTCCTCTAAAGTTAAGACAACATCTTGTACCATGTCATAATTGTGATAGACAAGAGCCAGGAAATGGATTTGATGAATATTAAAATACTTAAAATTGTAATACATTTTGAATATCTAAGCCAATCTTTTAAAATTAACATATAATATATATATATATATCCTAATTATATGATTGCAGTTTGATGACTTTATAACTTCTATAATAATCTTAGCTACCCAATGTAAGTTGTTTCATAATGCCTACAAAATTTATTTCCATCATTCTAGTTTGTACAAACACTATTGCTTACAATGTAGCTGGCCTTTGAATAGTAATGGAATAATGACATAGCATCAGGTTTAGCAACTCAGTACTTACAAGTAATTCAATTGTTGGGATGATAGAATCTATGTTCCAATTAATCAAAGCAAAAAATTCCTAATTGGTTTCTGCCAAGGAAAACAAAAACAACAATAACAGTAACAAAAACAGCAATTGATGTTGCTACTACTACTGCTGCTAGCTATTAGAAAGAAAGAGAAGTTAGAAAGTAAGATGGAAAGAAATACAAAGTTAGTTATCATAACTGTAAATGTGAGTGGGATGAATTCACTCATAAACAAAAGCAGATAGCAGAGTGAAATACAAAACAGAATCCTACAATATGTTGTTTACAAGAAATAAACCTGAAGCAGAGAGACTCACCTAGAGTAATGGTAAGGGCCTGGAGCAGAATACATTATGCTTTAGCTGACATAAAAAGCTGGGGTAGCAATCATGGTCTCAGACAAAGCAAAAAGCAAACTAGATCTAAATAAAAGAGAAAAGCAGGGAAAATACATTTTGCCAAAAAAAAAAGAAGTACCACAAATAATGAAATAATATAATTAATAAACATATATGCATCAATGGTATAGTATCCAAATTATATTAAATTTTAAAGGTTATGCACAAACAAAAGCAATGTGGTCAAGATTAAAAGGAAAGAAGAAAAAGGGAAAAACATTTTTACAAAAAGTTTCTCTGATAAAGTCTTCATTTTACAAATATTTAGAGAACTGAGTCAAATTTATAAGAATACAAGTCATCTCCCAATTTTTAAATGATCAAAGGATATAAACAAGCATTTTTCAGAAGAAGAAATCAAAGCTATCTGTAGGCATATGAAAAAATGCTCTAAATCATTATTGATTAGAAAAATAATGCAAATTAAAACAGCTCCTGAGGTATCACTTTGCACATATAAGATTGTCTAATATGACCAAAAAATGACAAATGTTAGAGGGGATGTGGGGAAATTGGGGATATTAATATATTAAAAAAAAGGAAAAGGAAATATATACAACAAATTTGTAATGGGAAAGAATTGGAAATTGAGGGGATATACAACAATTTGGAAATGGCTGAATAAGTGATAGCATATGATTGTTATGGAATAATGTTGGGCTATGAGAAATGATGAGCAGGATGATTTCAGAAAGACCTGTAAAGACTTACATGTACTGATGCAAGATGAAGTGAGCAGAACTAGGAGAAAATGGTACACAGTAACAGCAATATTGTATGATGATGTTGTATGAATTACTTACCTATTCTCAGTAATACAATGATCTAAGACAATTCCAAAGGGCTTATGATGAAAAATGCTATCCACCTTAGAGAACGAACTGAGGCAGAGAAAGTATAAATGCTGATTGAAGCATTTTGTTTACTTTATATTATTGGGGTTCTTTTGGTCTGTTTTCTTTTATGAGGAATACAAAAATATTTTTTTGCATGATAGCACATGTATAACCTATGTCAGATTGCTTGTCTTCTCAACAAGGGGGGAAAGGGAGGGAGGGAGAGAATTTAAAACCAAAAAAAAATGTTAGAAATTGTTTTTATATGCAATTAAAAAAATAAAAAATAGAACCCCAGTATAAATCTCTGTGTATTTATCTTTATATTAAAAGAGATTTTACTTAAGCTTTTGGTCATTCGATATTTGTGAATTGAAAAGAGAAATGAATGAATAATAAATAAACATAATTAACTAAGTTTGGGAATGGTTAGAAATATGCACAAATAGAAAAGATATCTAAGACAATGAGATTAAAAGAATAATTGAAGTAGTGAACAGATTTCCTTTTCTTATGCTTCTCCTTATTTTAGGTAAATTAATTCACAAGAATGGACAGTGGAAGTTTTGCACAGTAATAGGTTATAATGATTTACTGTGTCTCTCTAGTGTAAGACATTTAGCTCATGGATTTCTTTATCAAAGACTTTAATTAGCTCATGAGTTTATCAATATTCTGTACAAAAACAGAGTTTGCAGATTCTTGTAGTTAGAAAGGAATATTTTATCTGGCAAGAAAATTTCAGAGGGATTGATTCAGTAACCAGGCCTCCTTTCATGCACTCCCCACTCTGATTACACACAATCTCTAGGAGTCTCTGCAACCACTAGAATATATAATATGAATATTTGTGCATAAATTTACTTTTGTTCTAGGGAAGTAAACTTCATAAATACTTTAAGTTTCTTTTTTGGAAAAAGTGTATTGTGCTAGGTACTTTAGAAAGGTAATAAATATCACAGTCTTTGCCTTTGAAGATCTTACAATATAACAATGGGGATGTAGCATACACTGTATATGAACATGCAAGTGCATGTGAATGAATAAATGAATGAATGAAAAAGCATTTAAGTTCTTACTAGCTACCAGGAATAATGCTAAGTATTAGGGAGCTCTGTACAAATATACATACACACACACACATATACACACACACATAGGGAATTTAGGTACAATGAGCTTTGGAGGGAAATACGAAATCAGTTTTTGGCCTGTTGAGCCTTTTCAGGGCATTCAGATGGTGATATCTGGCAATAACAATTCACATGTCTGTAGTAAGGTCTACAAAGGACATTATTTAAAACAAAAATAGATAGATGGGCATAGACAATCTGCATGCATTTGTCACTCAAGAAAACTAAAGCTCAGACAAATCATATGACAGATGGCAGATAGCTTCATCTAGCAGTCAGTGAGAAATACATGATTGGAACTGGATACATAGATTCAGTGATTATCTGAATAGTGTTGTTGTTGTCCTTCATTCTTAAAGAGGACCAAAATGACATGATTCTGTTAGAGTCAAGTTACAGTGTGCCCCACTATGACTGATCAGGCCAATACAAGCTCAGAATGCTCTCCCACAGGTCAGGCACAAATAGTCCATGTGAACATTTGGGATGGATTCTCTAAATTTGTGCATCTCACATTTCTTTTGAGCTACTTCAATTCTCCTTGGCTTATAGAGCAGAGCACCTTCTCTGATGAGGGCATGCTATGCTGAGTGGTCCTGTGCCAGTATCTCCCATGCCACACATTCAAATCCAAAGTTCTCAAGAGAGACTTTAAGAGTGTCCTTGGATTGCTTGTTCTGACCACCATGTGAGTGCTTACCCTATGAGTTCTCCATAAAATAGTCTTTTTGGCAAGCCATACTTTGACATTCAAACAATGTGGCCTGCTCATTGGAGTTGCTTTCTCCAGTAGAGTTTGAATGCTGGGTGGTTTAGTTTGAGAAAGGACCTCAGTGTCTGGCATCTTATCCTGCTAGGTGATCTTCAGAAACTTCCTAAGACAATTCACATGGAAGCAATTCGGTTTCCTGACATGGTGCTGGTGTACTGTCCAGGTTTCACAGGCATACAGCAATGAGGTCAGCACAATGGCTCCGTCGACCTTCAGTTTGGTAGTCAGTCTAATACCTCTTCTCTCCTACATTTTCCTTCAGAGCTTCCTAAACACTGAGCTAGCTCTGGCAATGTGTGTGTCAACCTCATTATCAATGTGAACATCCCTGGAAAGTATACTGCCAAGGTAAGATAACTTATCCATAGGCACCAGCATTCCCTCTACTTTAGTCTTGGCTTGTAGCCTTTTCAAGTTGAAGAATTTACTATCAATGCAGTAGTTGACCTTGATGCCATGTTCTTCATTTAAGCTATTTGACAACATGGCTGAAAACATCATGTTAAAATCATCGGAGAAAGCGCACAGCTTTGTTTCACTCCATTGATGACTAGGAAAGCATGACAGTATCGTCCATTATCCAGAACCTGGGCAAGCATACCATCATGAAATTGACATACAATTCTGATGAACTTCTCTAAACAAGCAAATTTTGACATAATTTGCCATAAGCCCTCACAACTGACAGTATTAAAGGCCTTGATCAGGTCAACAAATGTTGTGTACAGACCTCTGTTTGGCTCCTGGCGTTTCTCCTGGAGTTGTTGGACAGAAAACACCATACAGACAAATTCTTGGCCTTTTCTAAAGCCACAGTGCTGTCAGGTAGATGACCATCTTGCTGGCAATGACTCAGAGAGAAATCCCCCTTAACCCCCCTATCCCATGATTGTCACAGGACAATTTATTTCCTTTATCTTTATAGAGATGGACAATGGAGGTGTCCCTGAACTCCTGGGGGATAACCTCCTCTTGCCATATAACCTAGAAAATTTCAGCCAGCTTGTGCATGAGCAATGGACCTCCATTCCTTTTAAATCTCAGATGAAATAGAATCAGCACCAGATGCTTTACTATATGAAAGGAGTCTAATGGCATTCAAAACCTCTTCTTCAGTTGGAACTTCAGCTAGGCAGAGATTAACTTCAACCTGAGGTAAATGGTCAACAGCTTCAGCATTGCTTGATGACGGTCTGTTGGCAACATTATGGCAGTGTTCACCACTGAATAGTTGAGATGCACCATAGGTCTTTGGCCCATAAATAGCCTTCAGGGCATCAAAAAAGCACTTAGGATTGTTACTATCAGCATAAAACTAATTTCATCTGCCTTCTTACTGAGCCAAGAATCCTTTATCTCTCTAAGCTTTGATTGTACTTTACTTTTGATGGAGGTAATTGCTGCCTTCTTAGAGACAGAAGAACTATCCTGATGGTAAACCCTATGGAGTTTGCATTATTTATTTAGCAGTTTCTGAATTTCGACACCATGTTCATCAAACCAGTCTTGATGCTTGTGAATGTTTTGACTCAGGTGAGCAAATGCAGTACTCTACACCAAATCTCTGAAAGCCGCCCAGTCCTTTTCTGCTCCACTGTTGCCAACTGTGTGCTGGGTCTACTTTTCCTTCAAGTTAGCAACAAGCTATTCCAGCTCAGAGAAGCTCTTTAATCTGTTGACATTATTTCTGCTGGTAGTCAGTTTTCTTTGGGGCCACTGCTTTTGTTGAATGAGAATATTTAGCTTGGAGAGGACAAGTCTATGATCTGTCAGGCACTCTGTACCACACATTGCCTTCATCATTCTCACATCCTGTCTGTCTCCTTGCCTTACAATTAGTCACATAGTCTATTAAATGCCAATGTTTGCTGTGAAGGTGCATCCATGAAGTTTTATTGCTCTTAGGTAAACATAAAACAGTGTTGGTGATGAGAATGTTATGAGATACATGAGTCTTCAGTAGTAAGTGACCATTGCTGTTGCTGTTTCCAACTCCATTCCCTCTAAGGACTCCCTGCCATGTCTGGTAGTCTGAGCCTACTCTAGCATTAAAGTCACCTAGAATTATAAGCCTGTCTTCTTTTGGCATGTTGATAACAAAGGTCTCCAGGTCTTCATAAAAATTGTATTTGACCTCATCAGGGTTCATCACAGTGGGAACATAGTCACTGATGACAGTAACACGGCATTTTCCTTCAAGTGGCAATCATGTTGTCATGAGCCTGTCATTCGTTCCTTTTGGTAGGCATACAAGTTTGTTGACTAGATTAGTTTTGATTGCAAAACCTACACCAGCTTCACAACACTCCCTTTTACTACAGCCATACCAGAAAAAAAAATGTGTATACAGCCACAACTGCAGTAAACTGGCTGTCACTATTTCACTCAGGGCTGTTTGGGTGTGATAGTTGCTGAGTTCTCTCACAACAGGAGCTGTTTGTCTTTCAGGTCTACTGGATTTTGTGTTGTCTATAAGTGTACACACTTGTGTGTACACTTGTATTGATGTGAGTGTATTGATAGTGAGTGGAATCATCTTTGCAAAAGTTTTTGTATATTTTTATGTGTATTTTAACTGCAGGGTGGGATCCCTGCCTGCTGTGGTAATCAGACTAGGTAAGCAGACGATTTTTAGGGCACCTTTTTTAGACCATTCCTCACATCAGGAGGTGATCTGTGATCCTTAAAAGGCTTCTCAGACACCCAGGGAACTGCTTCTTCCCATGAAATGCTCCTATGTCCTGGGCCACTTGTGTGCAGAGTTCTAACTACAACTACCAGTATATCTACATCTACTGCTTCATCACTTGCCTGTAGCCACAGGACTTTGAGATAGGTAAAAATAGTAAAATGGTATGGGTGATATCTTTTGATTCATGGCTAAATTGGATTGAAGTGAGGCAGAGTTGCAGGAAATCATTGGCCTCACTCTCTCTTCTAGAGTCATCACAGCCCAGTGGCATAAGAGTCAAGATGACTGATGATGGCTCAAGATGCAATGGATGACCTCAGTGTCTTCAATGTCTAACCTAGCTCTAAGTGCACTGCAGAGTGCCTGTTTCAGGTGCCTTAATGGCCATTGGAACAAATTTTTCTCATCCACCCATTTTACCAGGGGGGAAATATTCACATGCTTGAGGTACATACCCCACTAACTCACCAACAGGTGTAAGACCCCTCAGTTACCCTCAACCTGGTTTAGATCATCTGCTGAAATGGTTTAGAGAGTTTGGTTGGCATGCATGCTACAGTTTCTTGGATCAACACGTCAGAGGTGGATCAGGTGGACATCAAAGGTGTGAAGCAGCTCTGAAAAGGGTTCAGCAGCCTTCACACCAAAGGGTGCTAATCTTCCCTGAACACACCTTATACCCCTGAATATAGGAGATGATGGAAATCATATTTAAAATGAGATTATCAAGAGGAATCCTGTAAAGAATGAAAGGAAAAGGTCAAAGAATATAACCTTAAAGAATTCTCAGACTTACCAATGCAAGTTACAAGAGATCAACCAGAAAAAAAAAAGAGACAAAAGTTTAGAAAGTTAGGAGGTGAACCAGAATAAAATGATAGTATCATAAAGAAGAGAATAAGTAAAAGTTTCAAATGCTGTGGAAAAGTTAAGATGGATATAATTGGGGAAAAGGTCTATGGAATTTGTGAATTAATGATTTATTAGCAATTTTCTAGCCATGCAGGAGCTAGCAGGTTGGGTCTTGAAGTATGTACTAAACAAGCACTTGGCCCTTTGAAATAATGTCTTGCATGTCTTTAATAACCGTCTCCATTTTATCTAGGCAGAGAATCTGCTATTTTCTCATATCTTTTCATCCTGTCCCTATTCTCCACCACAATGTTTACATAACATATATTGTTACCAAAAAAAAAAAAAAATTCAGGCAAACTACTCACTTTGTTCTAGAAGATGATGTACCTTTTGTATGTACCAGGGCCTAAAATCACAACCATTCTCAGTTCTGTCTAGAGCAGACATGCACAACTTGGCAGTAGGTAAGAGTCAAAATTAAAATAGTCTAAACTTCTTCAGACTGCAGATAGGTTTTAACGGCTCATTTTCCAAGTAAAGATATAATTAACAATTAAACTATTTTGAAAATAAATCATATTTTAAAAGGGAAATTTCAATTAATATCAATTAATTACACTTATTACTTAATATTTTTACTTATCATGAAAGCGCATTAATGTTAAAAAAAAATACTTTGTTAAGTGGGACATAGTCCAGAAACTGCAATCTGCAAACATTTCTTTATAAAATCACCTTCAGTAAAAGACTTCCTAGCAGCAGCAATTTCTTTAGAAATCTGAAAAATAACCTTAGTAGCCACCTCATTTTGAGTTTACTTTCTTGAAAATCTGTTGTTCCCCACTGAGATTTTCAACAATTTGGACGCTTTAATTTGTTTTTCATTGGTGTCCAATTTGCTTAAGTCAAGATGTTTTGATTTGAAATGGCAACAAAGATTGTACTCCTTTGGAATGGCTATTACTTCAGCAAACAAGGCACAATGTTTTATCTCTCCTCTAAGCAAACACATATCTATTTGTCCACTCTGGACTAAACACTCAATGTTCTGATTAAATCTTTTGCTTCTTTTTATCATCCATTTTACAAAGTCACCCCAAAACTTTAATTTTAGAACCAAAAAATCTCCACAGCAACTGTTGACATACGAAGAAATACTAAAGTGAGTGTCTGAGCTTGGAGAGGGCACCAGACACTCATGTAACTTGGAGGGTGGCCACGCAGGGAGGGAGGGAAAGAAGCCTTGCATTGTTGCAACTCATCACAGAGTGAGCATCAGCCGCATTGTGCATGGCTACACTCATTTTGTCCCTGTTCAACACCAGTAAAGATTGAAAACGCTGTGAAAAGATATGACTCTCGCTTCCCTCAGACTAGAGGTAGACAGACTGATGGTTGGTTGCCGCAGATCATGTGACAAACAAGAGAGAGTGCACAATGGTGACCTACCCATCAAGTTACATGATGGGCGTAATAGTGACTAGTAGGAGGCTTGTTAAGCCGGGCAGGGGTCAAAGCACTCATTATATCTTAACTTTCTTTTTCATCCTTTACATTTTTTGCAGGCTGCTCAAAATACTTTGGTGGGCTGTAAGGGGCAGGCGGGCCATATATTGTGCAGGGCTGAGACAAAAACCATCCCCAACCCAGGTCATTTTTTGCCTCGAAAAACTGATCTAAATATAGACAGTAATCACCTTATGTAAATTCTTATTATGCAAATTGACTTTACATAAAGAATTCTGAGAGAAATATGTGTTTAAAAAAAGAAAACACAAATGCTAACTTTACTGTACAGTACTGTGCTTTCTTCCTCTGTTCCTGCCTTTCTGCTGGGACCTTAGTGGCCTCCCACCTCCCCATCAAAAACAAACAAAAAACCCTCCAGGTGAAAGCAGAAGAATGGACTCAAGGAGAGACCGCCCCTTCTGCTGGGTCTGGGGCTTTGTATGAGAAATCTTGTACTGGGAGAGGTCACATTTGCCCTGCCTCCTCTGTCTGCATGGCTAGCCCCTTTTGTGTGTCTTCACTGTATGGTTGCCAATCCTCTCCTGTCCGTGTTTGCCCAGCCACAATATTCTTCCACTTGGTTCCAGCCCATCCCCCTTGTGGCTGGGTCTTGCCCTTGTGTGTTCTTTCTCCTGCTCTCACTTTTTCATCCCAGGCTTCCCTCCCTTTCTCTCTTCCTCATATCTGGGGTCAAATTCACAAAAAAATGCTTTATGTAGAGGTCTGTGGAAAGGTCCACTTACGTAAATTGAGAATTGTCTGTAGTAATAATGTCAATATATCTTACATATCTGCTGTTTAACCCTGCCCAGGAAATAACTTCTATGGTTTTCAGTTAATTTATCTGTAAAATTAGGAGACTGAAGTAGTTTATTTTAGATATCTTGAATTAATTAGTCATTCCTTATCACAGGTGCTTGAGAAAGCTTTATAATATTTTTTTAAGACTGAGTATAGAATATAGAAATTCACATTTTTTCCCTGCCATTCAAAACTACAGAATTTGGTTGTTGTTTTTGTTATTAATGTTTTGTTGTTCTTCCTTCATTATCACAGAGGACCAATGACATTAGGAGGATGATGTCTTGACTTTAAAGTGAATTTAATTTAAGTGAGGAAGAACTCTGCAAAGTCATCAGCTTCATTGTCTCCTCTAGGGTCATTAGAGTCCAGTGGCAAGACATAGGTAATGACTACTGTCAATGGCCCCGGATGCAGTGGGAGATGACATTTTTAAACCAGGCCTTAGTTTGTCTGAGGCAATATCCATTCACTATTTAGAGGCTAGGTAAGAAGAGACAAAAATGCCCCCATTTGCCTTTGCAAAAGAATCAGTCTAGGAGGGGGAGACCCTCAGAGTTTCTGGCCAGAACAGAAACACTTGCTCACACAATCTGGTACTACAAAAGAGAGTTTGTGCCTCTTAGAGAACAGATTGTTTTAGAGTAGATGAATAGACAGATAGATGAGTAGAAAAATAAATAAATTGATGTGTCCAGGTTTCTGTTTAAATGGGGGATAGGTTCTACATGAGCTTTTTTTATAATTAAATTGTATATATCCCCTAAGTCCTATGGTAACACTAGGTATTATTTAAAATAACTGTTAATAGTAATGGGCCACCATTTGCAATTCTGACCCACCGGTCAGATTAGTGGGCTAAGTCATAGCAATGTTAGGTTGGAATCTGTTATGACCATAAGATTTGGAATTTAAATATTAAAAATTAAATATTTCATTTATTTTACATCTAACCAAGGATGCTAATGACTTGCCCAGTGCCATATTTGAAGTAAGTATCAGACCAAGATTGGATTTTAAAACCTTTATCTCTATTATTTTTGTGCAGATAATTCACAAATCTATATAATTAACCCTAATCCTTGTTCTGAGCTCCAGTTCTGAATCATCAACTACCGTTGGAACACCCCAAATTAGATGTCCCATTGATGTCTCAAATGGAATATTCTCTTAATAGAATTTATTATTTTCCCTAATGCTTTCCCTTTTTAACACATTTCTTTTATTCCTGAGGGACCTATATTCCCAGTCACAGGCTCCCAACCTAAGCATCATCTTCGACTACTCATTCTTATTCCTTTCACATATATCCAATCTTCTGTCAGCTTCTGTTTCTACTTTATAACTTCTTCCCTATACCTCCCCTTTTTTCAACTCATCAGCCTTGCATTAGCCTTCATCACTTCTCACTTAAAATATTACAATAGCCTTCTAATTGGTATTTCTGCTGTAATTCTTTACCCACTCCAATGCTTCCTCCATTGAACTGTCAAGGTGATTATCCTAAAAAACAGATCTGAGCGTGTCATCCAATACTACATTCTCTCTCTATTACTTCTCCTAAAATCTCATATTAAATTAAGTTCTGTTATTAAATACCATTTGGCAGTCCTTGACAAGCTGGCCCCTTCCTAACTAACTTTCCAGTCTTCTTAAGTCTGGCCAATTTTGGTTTGCTTTCTCTTGCTCACACATGACACTTCACCTCCTAATTTTTTACATTTTGCATTTGCACTGTCATTCCTCCCTCCTCATTTTCATCTGCCAGCCTCCCTGGTTTACTTCCAAACTTATTTTTAAGCCTACTTTCTGCACAAGACATTCCAGATTCCCCAACCACTAGTGAATTACCTTTGAGATTACCTTCTGCTGAAACAGTTTATAGTATGTATGTACATAGTTGTTTGTATATTGTCTCCCTTATTAGAATGTTAACAACTAGAGAGAAAGGCCCACGTTTTTGGAATTTTTTATATCTCTAGGTCTTTGTAGAGAGTCTAGGCTAGACTGCTCTCTTTCCCCCCCCCCACACACACACTTAGTAGGATTTTATTTTTTCTAATTACATTTAAAGATAGTTTTCTACATTCACTTTTTTATTTTTCTTCCTCCCATCTCCCCTCCCCAAGACATCAAGCAATCTGATATAGTCTATACATGTATAATCATATTAAACATATTTCCACATTAGTCATTTAATATCTTAATAAATGCTTGTTCATTTACTGAGTGATTACATCAATATACCTCCAGATCCAATACACTTCCCACTCACTACTCTTCCATGTATATGAATTTATGATCAGTTATTTAGTTTGCAGTAGCCAAGTGAAATATTGTAAGCAATGTTGTATAATGAAGAGTCTTCAATTAGACAACCTAAGTTCTAATCTCAGTTTGCCACAAACTCATAAGTACATCATTAGTGAAACATAATCTCTCTAGGAATCCATTTCCTCATATTTAAATGAAAAGGATTGGATAGAATAGTCTCCAAATTCCCCTTATTACCCAACACTGGCACTAAGATACTAACATTTTCACTGTAACCTTTCTGCTTTAAGGTAGAAAACAAAATTAAAAATATGATTTGGGGTGAAGAAAATGTAGGTTCAAAGCATCATCACATACACTATGGTTTACTCCCTAAAGTCCATTAATCATTTTAAAGAAACACATAAAATGTCATGGTTCTATATTGTTATTTGTAATGGAAGAAAGTTACAATTTAAAATGTGCACAATTAATCTGTGTGGCATTTTAAAGGATTTGCTTGTTCTAATCCTATCTACTAGAGAGCAGAACTTAAAAATATCAGTTTTAAAATATTTCTGTACCGTCACTGAGAATTGAAGTCAAGGCTTTTAAAAAATAAAATCCATTCAGCACTAATTTACACAAATTTCTAGAAGGAAATTGGATAAAGAATAACATGGTTTTAAATAAGCTAGAAACTACAAATAGGCATGTGGAATCTTTGATTACCTTAATGTTCTAGCAAAAAGAAATGTCCATACTTTCAGGCGCCAGGCTCTTAAGAGCTCAGAGTAACTAGTCAGCAAAGTAATGACTATAGACTTTAAATCCATTATTTTTTTTTCACTACCTGCTCATAATCCTTATACATACATACATAAACACACATGTGTATATGAATATATATATACATATATGTATATGTGTGTGTGTGTCTTTATATCTATACATGTAGATAGTCAAAACCCATTCCTGGCCTTAAGTTGTGCCTTCCAATATACTTGTGACTAAATTAAATGTTAGGTTTTATGAAGGAATACATTTGAGTTTTTCTGACTCCAGATTACCGGTTTAAATCAGCAAGTGCTACAAGTTGAATTTATTGTATTATTAGTTGTCTAGATCTTAGAAAATATTAATAATACAGATTAAACAAAAAAGGTCTCTTGTATATTTTTCAAAGAACCAGTTGTTAAACATTTACAAGCACAACCATTGTTCCATGTGAATGGTTAAATGAATGTAAAGGGATAAATGGACTACTCAATCATGTTCCTGTTACATATTTTTAAGACTAGTTAAGACTCACTTTTTATAATACTGGAGAATTTCCCTCTACATTTACAAATTCCTTAATCTCCACAATATCTTCATCCTACTTTTCTTATTTTGTTTCATGCTTCTTTTGTTGATATGCTATTTTTTCCCCAATTGGGCTCATCTACAATTATATATTATATGCTCTCCTGCGATGCAGTTTTGCAAACTCTTCTCCCTGTGGATGAAATATGCTTTTTTTTCCAGTTTTTTTAAAATAGGAATGAGTGTTTTATTTAGTCAAAAGGTTTTTTTTCTCCATCTATTGAAAGAATCACAAGATTTTTGATGTTTTTGTTATTGATATGGTCAATTATTTCCCCCCCACTTTTTATTTTTTAATTTTTTAAATTTTTATTTGTATTGTATTTTATTTTTTGTATTGTATTTCATTTTTTCCAATTGCATATAAATATAGTTTGCAAGATTCACTTTCATAAGATTTTTATTTCCAAATTTTCTTCCTCTCTCCTTTACTCTTCCCTCCCCAAGATGGCAAAAAATCTGATATAGGGTTATACATATAGAATCATATTAAATATATGTCCACATCAGAACAAAGGGAAAATCATGAGAAAAAAAACACACAAAAAATTGAAAATAGTAGGCTTCTATCTGCATTCAGACTCCACAGTTTTTTTCTCAGGATTTGGATAGCATTTTCCTTTATTACAGTTTTGAAATTGTCTTGGATCTTTGTATTGCTGAGAAGAGCTAAGTCCATTATGGTTGATCATTGCACAGTGTTGCTGTTACTGTGTATAGTGTTCTTCTGGTTCTGCTCACTTCACTCAAGATCAGTTCATGTAAGTCTTTCCAGCTTTTTCTGAAATCCACCTGCTCATCATTTCTCACAGACAATAGTATTCCATTACATTTATAAACCACAATTGTTCAACCATTCCCAATTGATGGGCATCTCCTTAATTTCCAATTCTTTGCCACTACAAAAAGAACTGCTCTAAATATTTTCATATGTGTGGGTTCTTTTCCCTTTTTTATGATCTCTTTGGGATAAAGACCTAGTAGTAGTATTGCTAGATCAAAAGGTATGCAAAGTTTTATAGCCCTTAGGCATATTTCCAGATTGCTCTCCAAAATAGTTGGATCAGTTCACAACTCCACCAAGAATGCATTAGTGTTCCATTTTTCCCACATCTTCTCCAACATTTATCATTTTCCTTTTCTTTCATAGTAGCCAATCTGATAGGTGTGCAGTGATACCTCAGAGTTGTTTTAATTTGAATTTCTCTAATAAAAAGTGATTTAGAGCATTCATATGACTATAGATACCTTTAATTTCTTCATCTGAAAATTGCCTGTTCATATCATTTGGCCATTTATCAATTGGGTAATGGCTTGTATTCTTATAGATTTAACCCATTTCTCTATATATTTGAAAAATGAGACCTTTATCAGAAAGAGTCTGTAAAAATTGTTTCCTAGTTTTCAGCTTTCCTTCTAACATTAGTTGCATTGGTTTTGTTTTTGCAAAAGATAATATATTTAATTTAACGTATTCAAAATTATCCATTTTGCATTTTGTAATGTTCTCTGTCTTTTGTTTGGTCATAAATTCTTCCCTTCTCCATAGATCGGACAGACAAACTATTCCCTGTTGTCCTAATTTGCTTATGGTATCGCTGTTTATGTCTAAGTCATGTAACTATTTTGATCTTATTTTGGCATATGGTGTGAGATATTGGTCTATGCCTAGTTTTTGCCATATTATTTTCTAGTTTTGCAAGCAGTTTTTGTCAAACAATTGAGTTTTCATCCCAGAAGATAGAGTCTTTGGGTTTATCAAACAGTAGATTACTATAGTCATTGACTACTGTCTCTTATGTACCTAAATAATTCAATTTCCACTGATCTACAACTCTTTCTTAGCCAGTGCCAAATAGTTTTGAAGACTGCTACTTTATAAGATGGTTGTAGACCTGGTAGGGCTAGACCACCTTCCTTTGCATTTTTGTCCATTAGTTCCCTTGATATCCTTTGCCTTTTTTCTTTCAGATGAATTTTGTTATTTTTCTAGCTCTGATAAAACAATTTTGGTAGTTTGATATTGCACTGAATAAGAAAATTAATTTAGGTTGAATTGTCATTTTTATTATACAAGCTTAACCTACCCATGCACAATTGATGTTTTTTTTTTCCAGTTGTTTAGATCTGACTGTATTTGTGTGAAAAGTGTTTTGTAATTGTGTTCATATTTTTCTTGTGTTTGTCTTGTCAGGTAGACTCCCAAATGTTTTCTATTGTCTACAGTTACTTTATACAGAATTTCTCTTTCTATCTCTTGCTGCTAGAATTTATTAGTAACATATAGAAATACTGATGATTTATAATGATTTTATATCCTGCAACTTTGAAAAAATTGTTAATTTTTCAAGTATTGTTTTCAAGTATTTTTCAAGTTAATTTTTCAAGTATTGATTCTCTAGGATTCTCTGATTATACCGTCATGTCATCTGCAAAGAATGAAAATTTATTTTTTCATTGCCTATTCCAATTCCTTCAATTTCTTTTTTTCTTCCCTCATTGTTAAAGTTAACATTTCTAGTACAATATTGAATAATAGTGGTGATAATGGGCATCCTTGCTTCACCTCTGATCATATTGGGAAAGCTTCTGCTCATCCCCATTATAGATAATGCTTGCTGATAGTTTTAGATAGACACTGTATTATTTTAAGGAAAACTCCATTTATTCTTATGCTCTGTAGTGTTTTTAAATGGAATGGTTACTGTATTTTGTTAAAAGCTTTTTTTTTCTGTATTGAGATAATCGTATGATTTCTGTTAGTTTTACTATTTGATATGGTCAGTTATGCTGATCATTTTCTTTATATTGAACCAGTCCTGCATCACTGGTATAAATCCCACTTGGTCATAGTGTATTATCCTCTTGATAAATTGCTGTAAAATCTTTGCTAATATTATATTTAAATTTTTGCATCAATATTTATTAGGAAAATTGGTTTATAATTTTCTTTCCCTGTTTTGGCTCTTCCTGGTTCAGGTATTTGTGTCATAAAAGGAATTTGGTAGGAATATTTCTTTGCATTTTTTTCTGAAATAGTTTATATAGTATTGGAATTAATTGTTCTTTAAATGTTTGGTAAAATTCACTTGTAAATCCATCTGGCCCTGGAGATTTTTTTTCCTTAAGGAGTTTAGTGATGGTTTGTTCAATTTATTTTTCTAAAATGGAGTTATTTAAGTATTTTATTTTCTCTTCTGTTATTCTGGGCAATTTATTGTTTTTGTAAATACTCAACCATTTCACTTAGATTGTCAGATTTAGTGGCATACTGTTGGGCAAAATAGCTCCTAATTATGGCTTTAATTTCCTCTTCATTCTTGGTGAATTTAACCTTTTCATTTTTGAAACTGGTAATTTGTTTTTTCCTCTTTTTTAAATCAAATTAACCAAAGGTTTATCTATTTTATTATTTTTTCATAAAACAAGCTCTTAGTTTTATCTATTAGTTCCATAGTTTTCTTACTTTCATTTTTATTAATATCTCCTTTGATTTTTATAATTTTAAATTTGGTATTTAATTGGGGATTTTTAATTTGTTCCTTTTCTAGCTTTTTTAGTTGCATATCCAATTCATTAATTCCCTCTTTCTCTATTTTATTCATGCAAGCATTTAGAGATATAGAATTTTGCCTAAATACTGCTTTGGCTATATCCCATAAATTTTGGTATGTCATCTCATTATTGTCATTCTCTTTGATGAAGTAATTGATTTTTTTAAAGATTTTTTTTTGTTTGACCCATTCATTCTTTAGTAATAGATTATTTAGTTTCCAAGTAATTTTAGTCTATCCTTCAATGGCCCTTTATTACATGTGATTTTTATTGCATCATGATCTGAAAAGGATGCTTTTCATATTTATTCCTTTCTGAATTGGATTGTGAGGTTTTTATGCTGTAGAACGTGGTCAGGTATAAGTTGACTTATACCTACACCTTCTGTTTATGTATACTTCTTTTACCTACCCTAATACAGATACATTTCTCAAGAGTTACAAGCATCATCTTCCTATGTAGGGATGTAAACTGTTTAACTTTATTGAATGACATGTTTTTATTTTCTTTCCTATTTACCTTTTTATGCTTCTCTTGAGTCTTGTATTTGAAGATTGAATTTTCTGTTCAGCTCTGGTGTTTTCATCAGACAAGTTTGAAAGTCCACTATTTCTTTGAATGCCTATCTTTTCCCCTGAAAGATTACACTCAATTTTTCTGGACAGTTGATTTTTGGTTATAATTCAAGCGTTTTTGCCTTCTGGAATATCATATTCCAAGCACTGTGATGCTTTAATGTAGAAGCTGCTAAGTCTTGTGGAATCCTGACTGTGTGTCTTTGATATTTGATTTTTTTTTCCTTTCTATCTGCTTGCAGTATATTCTTCTTGACCTGATGATTCTGGAATTTGGTTACAATATTGCTTGATGTTTTATTTTGGGATCTCTTTCATGAGGTGATTGGTGGATTCTTTCAATGACTATTTTTACCCTTTGTTTCTGCAACCTCAGGGCAGTTCCTTGATGATTTCATGAAAGATGCTATCTATGTTCTTTTTTTGATCATGGTTTTCAGTTAACCCAATAATTCTTAAATTATCTCTTCTTGATCTATTTTCCAGGTCAGTTGTTTTTCCAATAAAATATTTTACATTTTCTTCTCTTCCATAATGCTCTTGATTTTGTTGGACTGATTCTTGATGTTTCATAGAGTCACTTGCCCAATTCTAATTTCTAAGGAATTATTTTCTTCATTTAACTTTTGTACCTCCTTTTCCATTTGGTCAATTCTACTTTTTAATGAGTTATTTTCTATAGTGGATTTTTCCCCCATTTGGCCAATTTTACTTTTTAAGGAATTCTTTTCTTTATCCATTTTTTGTCCTTACTTTTCCAAGCTGTTTTCTTTTTCTTGCCAACCTCTCATTTCCCAATTTTTCTTCTTCTTCTCTTATTTGACTTTTAAAATCCTTCTTGAGCTCTTTCAAGAAGACTTTTTTTGGCTTTGAGAGCAATTCATATTGCTCTTTGAGGTTTTATATGTACGCATTTGACATTGTTGAGTTTGTGTTTTGATCTTCCCTGTCATCATAATAGCTTTCTATAGTCAGGACTCTTTTCTGTTTCTTGCTCATTTTTAAGCCTATTTCATAGCTTTTAAAGTAGATCTCTGCTCTTGGGGCACAGGAGGTATTTCCCAAGCTTCTTGTGTTGGGGGCCAGGGACTTAGTCCCTGGCTTTCCATGCCAATACCTCAATGCTGATGCCTTGCCCATTGCACTGGGGGAAGCCTGGCCTAGTCATGTCTGTTGTGTCCTGGGTTCTGGGGCTGGCAATTTGCCTTTTGCACTGGGGCTACAGGCCTCACAGCTGACCTGCTGTGCCACTGGACTGCTGAACCAGAACTTGGAGACTCACTTTCTGGTCTGTGTTGTGACTAAGAGCCTCCCACTGGCTTTGCTGGACACTGTCTATAATGGGCTGCACTCTCCTTCTACCCAAGTGAGAAAGTCCTTTCCTGAAATACCTCCAGCTAGAAAATTGTTTCACTCAATTTTTTTGTATGTCCTATTGTTCCAGAATCCATTTAGAAGCTTGATTTAATGTTCTTTCTGAGGAAAACTGGAGAGAGTTCAGGTAACTTCTTGGCTTTTCTCTGACATTTTACTCCTGCCCCTTCAATGAAATGTGCTTTGTTAAAGAAAGAAAGAAAATAACAAAAGAAAGAAGGAAGGAAGGAAGGAAGGAAGGAAGGAAGGAAAGGAAGAAAGGAGAGAAAAAAGAAAATTCACTAATATGCTTTTTAGTAGTTTAATCTATCCAATTTAACTAAAGATTCCTTGAGGTCAGGGAATTTTTTACATCTTTTTATTCCCAGCATAATGCATTGTACAATTTTTGTCTTTGATTTTGCTTACTTATTTCTGTGTTTTCACTGTTGCAGAAAATGATATAGGAAATCCCTTTGTTATATTAAACAACACTTCCTCTGTAACACAGTAATCAAAAGATCCTTGGGACACTTAGAGGTTAGTTAACTCTGTGGTCACATAGTGAGTATATGTCAGAGTCAACATTTGGACCAAGATCTTCTGACATTCAATCAATTATACAATGTGGCCAATTCACTTCAACTCTAGTAAATACTTAATATATGATGAATTAAATACAATTGCATTTTACACTATATGTGTGTATATAGAGTAAGTATATACACATACATATATACAGTGTGTGTATATATATTTATATATGTACACACAGTGCATGTGCGTGTGTATCAGAAGAAAGAGAAATAATATATAAGGTAATACTAAGTCTAGAGGCTTCTTAATGTTTTAATTTGATAATATATGTACATACTGGATATTTATATATCTTTGTGTATGTATGTGTGTATAAGTATATATGTATATATGTAAGTGTGTTTGTTCTACTTATTCTGACTTTATTTTTCCCATTCATTTCTAAACATATGACATAGTCATTTTATTATTTAGAGATATACTTCCCCAATTATATTCTTTTATGCTTGTGCTATCCATCTCCCCACCCCCCACCCCTGCTTTTTTTCCAATTTGAATATGATAAAATTGGGAAGGTCACTCAATGTATGATTTTATGTATTGTTTTTTCATTATAATAAAAATATCCTAAACCATATCCTTGCTTATTAGTTATCAGAACAACTGACATAATAGAAAGTAGTGGTCTCCAAAAGATAAATTTGTCAAATAATTACAAATGTAACATTTTCCTTCTGAAGAATAAAAATGCCACCAAAAGAATAGCTTATTGATTTACAAGAATCCATTAGGATATGAAAGTCAATATTTCAACCACTCTCCAGTCTTTCAAAAGACTTAAGAGTGAAGAGATGAAATGTTGATTTCACATAATAATGTTTTACTGAAAGTAAATAAAGCAAGATTTTAGTTAAGCTTAACATTTCAAATGGAAGTACTATATTTGAGTAACTACTGTTCTGTGAAAAGTGCCATGTTAACGTGTTTTGTGTGTGTATATGTGTATGAGTGTGACAGAATTAACTCAGTATGATTAGTGGCATCAACACTGCCATTTTTAGTAGATTTTATGGGCATCTTTTAACTTTTATGTCGTCTATATTTCCCTCATATTTCTTTCCTGATCTCCCACCCAGACAGCTATTATAATATTCTTACTACAAAGGAAAACAAAACAGATTGTAGAAGAGGGGGAAAATTAGATTACACAAGAAAGTAGATCAAAAAATTATAAAGCTATATACAATGTTTGATTATCACAAACTTCCACCCAGCTCTCCAACAGGGGGTTGGGAAATTGTCTTGAGAATGCTAAAACATGAGGTTTTGGTTGTTTTATTGTTGTTCTTTCCATTTACATGGTAGCATATAAAACATAAGCAAAGCAAAATTATCCCAGTGTTTTCCTCTTACCCAATAAATTGAGAAAAATAAGAAAAATATATGAACAATCAATTTTTGGGAGGGGTGTTGTAGAGAAACAAATGTGCTAATGTTCTATTGGTGAAGCTAAGAATTGGTACATCCATGCTTCTATAGCAATTATAAAAAAAAAAAGATTATAATATCAATACCATTTAGCCTAGAGATACCATAACTATCCTTGTACCCCAAGGAAGTTATTGACAAAAAATAAGTTTTTACCCACTCCAAGATATTTATAGCAGCATTTTTATAGTAGCAAAGAGCAATTAATGAAGTAGATTTGAGGAATAGCTAAAATTATTCTTTATCAATTCCCTTGTCTTAGGTTGTGATTGCTTGAGGGCAGCCAATTTTCCTCTTACTAGGCCTGTGCTGTTTACAAAGGCACAACATTCTTTCAAAGAAAGTGGTATTGCCATGCAACTACCTTCTCCCTGCCCCTACAAATTAAGTCCATAGTAAGCCCATTATTTCCCCCAAAATATACCTCTTTGTAATGGGAATGTCTTTTTTCAAATGGGAACCCCTGCTCTCATTAGTTTTCAAGCTCCTTTTAATCTTCTTATTTTTATCACTCTTTTTTGTCACCTTTCCCTTTAAAATGAAACCCGTATCTTGTTGAAAAAAAATTGTCACCTCGCTTTCAGTGTTCATCAGGAGATTTAATGAGGTTGAACTGCCACAGTCACCTCTGTCTTCTACTTTCCAGCTTCTCAATTATGCAATATTCATTTCAGCAGTTGTCTCCTACAAAATGCATTGCTGAATACGTAGAAGAGTTGTGGTGTTAACTGCATGGTGTTTGACTCATTCGCCATCACTTTCATTTCACTGTCTTTAAATTCTACTTTAATCTTTATCTCTACATACTTAAAAAAATCTAACTCCTATCTTTTTTTTAATTTCATTTTTCCTAGTAGATCTCTTTTTTCTCTGTATTTTTAAATGATGAAAGTGGATAAATTATTTCATTGCTCATTAATTTTTAATATTTTATTTATTCATGTTTCTTATATTTCTGGTTTTTGGATTGTCACAAATTGAATATTCTGCCCATGTCGTTGTTTTGTTTTGTTTAGCAAGAATGCCACCGATTCCTTAAATGTACTATACATTCAACTTTAGCCAATGATTATTAGTCTCAGCTTTGAAGAGCATAACATTTTGGGTTGAAACTTTATTTTTTTTAGTACATATTATTTCATTTCCTTCTGTAATTTTTAGTGGGTGTAGAATAGTCTTGTATTACTCAAATTTCATTTCTTTTGGATTGAAAGATTTTCTTCCTATGCATTTGTAGATTTTTATTTTCCTCAAGAAATGTAAACACTGTGTGTTTTAGTTTGAGGGGGCAGCTAGGTAGCACAGTAGATAGAGTACCAGGCCTGGAATTAAATGTGTCACCCTGGGCATATTACCTAACCCTCTTTGCCTCAGTTTCCTCAATTATCAAATAAGCTGGAGAATAAATGGCAGACCACTACATTATCTCTACAAAGAAAACCTCCCTAAATGAGGTTATAAGGAATAAGACATAACTGAAACAGTTGAACAACAAGAACAAAAATAGAAGTTTGACATATAGGACTCTTTTCTAGACATTATGCATTGACTATTATATTCAGTGATTCTTTTTCACTCCAGTATTAGGAAGTTTGTTACATTTTCCTACATTATAACAATTTTTTTCTATCTTCTTCTAGAATATCTAAGTTATGATAGTTTTCTAGGCAAATTCTGAATTTACCTTCAAAGGATTTTTCTTCTACAGAGACCTTGTGTTTATTTAATGATATTGACTTTCACTTTTCTTTTTGTACATTGCCCTTCAATATAATATAATATTATATGTATAATATATATTATAATGTAGGAAAATATAATAAAGGTTACTCCTTGCAACTTCATTTGGGATTTTCTCTACAAAGATCATGTAGTGGTCTGCCATTTACATATATACATTATATATACTATATCCAAATTGGTGGTTCTTACTTTTGATTCTTTAGAGAAAACGAACTTAGAATTTTGAAACTTTTCTACTCCACTAATTTTTTTTTCTATTAAGTAGGCTGTATTTTGTGACATTTATGTCCATCTGTACTTACTTTTCATTTATTTTTTGAATATTCTGGAATATCATGTTATTGTCTGAGAAGATGTTTATGTATGTGTGTCTGTCTGAATATTTTTTCTGTTTATCTGTGTATGCCTGTGTGTTTGTGTTTGTGTGTGAGAGGCAGAGACAGAGAGAAGAAAGAGAGACAGAGAGAATGACAGAGACTGCTTACTGCAATTTCTAAAAGATTCCCTGATTGTACCACTTTAAATCATTACAAATTTCCAAATTCCCAGAACTGGCTTTGAAAAAAGCAAGGCAAAAAATCCTGAAGCTGAGACAATGTCCCACTCCACATTTCAAATAAATCCTTCATATTGTTACGAAACCTATCCTTCTCATGCAAAAGCATGACAAACATGTTCAATTGATAATAGAAATCTATCTTTTGTCAGAAGCATGACAGTTTATAGGAGGGACAGGATAAAAAGAGAAAGAGAAGGATAGAAGAAGAAAATAGGATGGAGGGAAACGCATAGTTAGTAATCAAAATAGTAAATGTGAATGGGATGAACCCACTCATAAAACAGAAGCAGATAGGAAAATGGATTGGAAGTCAGAATACAATAATGTTTTGTATAAGAGACACCTTTGAAACAGAGAGACATATACAGATTTAAAACAAGGGGCTAGAGAAAAATCTATTATGCTTCAGGTGAAGTCAAAAAGCAGGGGTAGTAATCATGATCTCAGACAAAGCAAGAACAAACTACAACTTGCTAAAAGGAAATGTAAACAATGAAGTGATATGAATACTAACCATACATGCACCAAATTACATAAAATTCAAATTATTAAAGAAAAGAGTTAAATGAATTATAGGAGAAAATAGACAATACAACTATACTAGTGGGGAAGCCTAATTTTCCCTTCTCAAAACTAGATAAATCTAACAATAAATTAAATAAGAAAGAAGTCTAGGAGATGAATAGAATTCTAGAAAATTTAGATATGATTAAGAGAAAAGTGAATGGGAATAGAAAATAGTATACTTATTTTCTCAGCTGTACATAGCACCTAGAAAAAAATAACCATTAGAAAATAAAAATCTCACAAGTAAACGCAGAAAAAGAGAAATATTAAGTTCACTCTTTTTAGATCATAATTCAATAAAATTAAATTTAATAAAGGATCTCAGAAACATGAATTAAAATTAGTTGGAAACTAATAAGCAAACCCTAAAGAATGGTGGGTAAAAGAATCAATCACAGAAACAACCAATAATTTCATTAAAGAGAATGACAGCAATTAGTCAACATTCCAAAATTTGTGGAAGCATTCAAAGTAGAATTTTTTTCTTTTTTTAATTAATAAATTTATTTATTTTTAGTTTTCAACATTTACTTCCACAAGATTTTGAATACCAATTTTCACCCCATCTTGCCCATCCCCTCACCCCAATATGACATGCATTCTGAATAACCCTTCCCCTAATCTGCTTTCCCTTCTATTTCTTCCCACTTTCTCTTATCCCTTTCCCCTTCTAATTTCTGGTCAGGATAGATTTCTGTACCCCATTTCCTGTATTTCTTATTTCCCAGCTGCATGTGAAAACATTTTTTTACACATGTGTTTTTAAAACTTTGGGTTCCAAATTTTCTCCCTTCCTCCCTCCCCACTCACCCTCATTGAAAAGGCAAGTAACTCAATATAGGCTATATATGTACAGTTGTGCAAAACAGTTCCATAGTAGACATGTTGTGAAAAACTAACTCTATTTCCCTTAATCCTATCCCACCACCCCTTTTATTCTATTCTTTCTTTTGATGCTGTCCCTCCTCAGAAGTATTTGCTTCTGATTACCCCCTTCCCAATACGCCCTCCTCTCCATCATCCCCCTACTCTCTTGTCCCCTCCCCCCCCATTTTCCTGTAGGGTAAGATAGATTTCTATACCCAATTGAGTGTGTATGTTATTCTCTCCTTAAGTAAAATCCTATGAGAATAAGATTTTTTCTTTCCCTCTCACCTTTCCCCATTTCCCCTCCACTGTAAGAGCCTTTTCTTTTCTGTTTTTTTTGTGAGATAATTTACCCCATTCTACCTCTCCCTTTCTCCTTCTCCTAGTATAATCCTCTCTCACCCCTTAATTTTATTCTCCAGATATGACTCCTTCATCTTCAACTCACTCTGTGCCATCTATCTACCTACCTATCTATCTGTCTGTCTATCTATCTATCTATCTATCTATCTATCTATCTATCTATCTATCTATCTATGTAAATACATATAATTTTTCCCTCCAACTACCCTAATACTGACAAAGGTCTCATGAGTTACAAATATCATCTTTCCACACAGGAATGTAAACAGTTCAACCATAATAAGTCTCTTATGATTTTCTCTTTCCTGTTTACCTCTTCATGTTCCACTTCAGTCTTGTATTTGAAAATCAAATTTTCTATTCAGCTGTGGTCTTTTCATCAAGAATGCTTAAAAGTCCTCTATGTCACTGAATGACCATTTTTTTCCCCTGAAGGATTATACTCAGTTTTGCTGGGTAGGTGATTCTTGGTTGTAATCCTATCTCCTTTGCCCTCTGGAATATTATATTCCATGCCCTGTGGTCCCTCAATGTAGAAGCTGCTAAATCTTGTGTCATTCTGATTGTGTTTCCACAATACTTGAATTGTTTCTTTCTGGCTGCTTGTAATATTTTCTCCTTGACCTGAGAACTCTGGAATTTGGCTACAATATTCCTAGGAGTTTTCCTTTGGGGATCTCTTTCAGGAGGAGATCAGTGGATTCTTTCAATTTCTATTTTGCCCTCTGGTTCTAAAATATCAGGACAGTTTTCCTGGATAACTTCTTAAAAGATGATGTCTAGGCTCTTTTTTCGATCATGGATTTCAGAAAGTCCAATAATTTTTAAATTCTCTGTCCTGGATCTATTTTCCAGGTCAGCTGTTTTTCCAATGAGATATTTCACATTGTTTTCTAATTTCTCATTCTTTTGAATTTGTTTTACAGTGTCTTGATTTCTCATAAAGTCACTAGCTTCCAATTGCTCCAATCTAATTATTAAGGAAGTGTTTTCTTCAGTAATCTTTTGGACTTCCTTCTCCATTTGACTAATTTTGCTTTTGAAGGCATTCTTATCTTCATTGGCTTTTTGAACCTCTTTTGCCATTTGGGTTAGGCTATTTTTTAAGGTGTTATTTTCTTCAGTATTTTTTTGGGTATCCTTTAGCAAGCTGTTGACTTGTTTTTCATGATTGTCTTGCATCATTCTCATTTCTCTTCCCAGTTTTTCCTCTACTTCTCTTACTTGCTTCTCAAAATCCTTTTTGAGCTCTTTCAAGGCCTGGGACTGATTCATATTTTTCTTGGAGACTTTGGATGAAGGAGCTTTGACTTTTTCTTCTTCTGGTTGTATGTTTTGATCTTCTTTGTCACCAAAGTAAGATAATATAGTCTGACTCTTTTTTTTCTGCTTGCTCATGATCCCAACCAATTATTTGAGTTTTAAACTCTTTGTTAAGGTAAGAGTCTGATTCCAATGTGGAGAATGTACTGTGCCAAGCTTTGGGGGTTTGTACAGCTGTTTTCAGATCTACTTCTAAGGACCTGTAAATTTGCAGTTCTTCTAAGGTGCTATGAAAAGGGGCAAGGTGTTTCCTCTCCACTGCTACTACAAGCTCCACCATGCCAGCACTCCTCCTCGCCCCAGGACCGCCCCTCAGAACTGTGATCCAGATCCAACCACGGGCAAAGCAAGAGATTCCTGCCTCAGCCTTGGCAAAGAGATCCCTGCAGTCCCCCTCTGATCAGCCACATCATTCCCCCTCAGTCTGTGGGCCACAAGCTCAGGAGGCAGCCACTGCCCCGGACCTAGCTTCTTTCTCTCACTGCAGTCACATACTTTTCCCACTGACCTTCTAAGTTGTCTTTGGCATTTGTGGGTTTAGAGGTCTGGAAACCACCACAGCTGCCTGCAGTTCAGTCCTCTGAGGCCTACTCCAGGTTCACTGCATCCTGCATGACCATGTAGAACTGCGCTCCTCTCCCTGCCCAGAGTGATATACCTTTTGGATAAGCCATCCAGGTTATCTTGGGCTGGAAATTTGTTTTGCTCTATCTTTTTGTGGGTTCTGATACTTTAGAATTTGTTCAGAGCCATTTTTTATAGGTATTTGGAGGGGTTTGAGGGAGAGCTCAAGCAAGTCACTGCTTTCCACCATCTTGGCTCTGCCCTGCCCAAAGCAAAATGTTAAACAACATGTAATGCATACATCAGTGTAATAGAGAAAACAAACTAATGAACTGGACATGCACACAAAAAAGGGAAAAAAAAAGAACCTAGAGAAGAACAAATTAAAAACCCCAGTTAAAAACAAAAGTAGAAAACCTGAAAATAAAAGGAGAGCCTAATAAAATTGAAAGTAAAAAAAAAATTAACTAAGAAATAAAACTAGGGGTTGATTTTATGAAAAAAAAAACTTAAAGTAGATGAACAATTGGTTAATTTGTTGTTGTTTTTTTTCAGAAGAAAACCAAATTTCTAGTACCAAAAATGAAAAGAGTGAATGGACCACCAATGAAAATGAATTTAAAAGTAAAGAGTTATTTTGCCAAATTATATGACACTAAAACTGACAGTGTAAGGGAAATAGATGAATAGTTACAAAAAATATCAACTGTCCAGATTAACAGAAAAGAAAATAGAATGCTTAAATAATGCTATCAGAAAAAGAAATTGAACAAGCCACCAAGGACCTACCTACAGAAACAAACAAAAATCTGCAGTGCTAGATGGATTTTCAACTGAATTCTACCAAACGTTTGAGAGCACATGTTACAAAACAATTCTGATCCATTAAAAAAACACAAATTTTTCATTTTCTAATTTCATAAATCACAATTGCAATATATAAACAACTAAAAAAAGGATTATTATTTGTCATACAGTAATAAACATTACAATATCCAAATTTAATTCTTAGGAATGTATCAGCTTCCCATTACTATTTTCCCTGTTAATCTTTTAACATTGAACTTCCCTCACATATTCACTATTTGACAGATATTTTGGGGGGAAATCCTCTATCTCATGATGTTGTCTGATTAGCTGTGATTCAAATTGATAACAACATCTGATTTTGAACTAGAAATGTTTGGTAAGTTTTAATGTGTTGTCTCCCAGTATTACAGCAAGACCTAATTTGCTCAGACTACTGTTCACAGCATTATATTAAGTTGTGTCATTAATTTTCTTATTTGAGAAAAATGTGGTATTATTCAAATCCATGTAGAATTAATAGTATGTTCAGTAGAGACATCTGTGAACTGTACATTGAACAAGGGTTGTTGAAGTGTTGTACTGACTTAGGAATCAAGAACTATATGTTTTGTTCTGGGTTTGTATATTGATCTTTTGAGTTTTTTGCCCTAATTTCCCATCCCTCTGAAATACTGAGTATATCAGATTTGATGCTTGTTTGAGTAAGTTCTCTAAAGATTATAAATATACCATACAGAGGTTTAAAGACAAATTAAATACATGTAAATGTATTACTCTAAGAGGTCTTATAATTTAATCAGAAACTCAGAGAAAATAAATTATTAGTTTTGCCTTCTACCAATATCTCTTAGACTTACCTACTCTATTTTCTGGATAGGTAGATGGAACTCCACCATGCTAAAGAAAACACAGATTCTTTAAATATTTCAGAGATATTCCTGAAGGCATTTTAATGTATCACAACTGTGATTATTATACAGACAAAAAAAAATCATGGCAATGTAAAAAAAAACAAAGATTTTTCTATTATATTTCATAGGGGATTAAAAAGAAGCAGAGATGATAGCACAGGAAGAAGGCAAAAGGTGAAATAAAGTTCATTCTAGATTAAAAATTCTTGAGAAGTCCTTTATGAGCTGATATAAAACCTTAAGAATAATTTTCACCTCAAGCTAAAAAATCAAAGGAAAATGACTTCAAAAGAATTCAGAAACCTGAACAATGCAATGATGAATCATGACTTCAGAAATTTTGAAGTGGTATGTTTCTTCTCTCTACCTCTTGGTAATTAGGTAATGGACTGGAAGTGCAAAATGAGGCTTAATTTTCAGGCTTGGCCAATATGAAGATGGATTTTATGTGACTAACTGTTAATAGGAAAAAAAAGAAAGAAAATCATAGGTAAGTGAAACATAAGTGAATTACTGGACAAAATGGCAAAACTTTAATTGGGAAATTTTGAGTTCAAATTGGTTCTCAAATACTTACTAGCTATGTGACCTTAGGCCAGTTACTTTATTTCTCTTTGCCTCAGCTTCCTCAGTTATAAAAATAGACATGATAACAGCATTTCCTTCATAAGGATGTTGTGAAAATCAGATGAGGTAACACTTATAAAGCACTTAGTACAGTGAGTGCCTGGTTCATAATAGGCACCATATAAATACTTATTCCATTCCCCTTTCCCCTCCTTCCAATAGTGCAAAAGCAGCCCTGAAAGATTGAGAGCAATCTTGTCACGGTGTTAGAAAAAGTATAATTTGATTACTATTGCAGTCTTTATCAATAGGTCATAATATCAAAGAAGTGAAAGCTTGACCATATGGAGTATTGCCTCAGTTTTTCCCATCTGCACACATCTTGTTCAATCTTTCAGAAAATATTTTCTAGGTGACCTGAGAAACAACAGGTTTCCTAACACAAGGTGGGTTAAATACATGAAGTGCCACTCTAGGGACATCAGTATAATCATGGAAAGATGGAATGTTGTGTAATATACTACATGCATATTATATATGAATATCACGTATATATATATGTGTATTCATATTATATCACATATTACACACACACACACACACACACATGCACACATACACACACACACACACACACACACAACTTTTATCTGCACCTCTGATTGTTTTAACTTCAACAGAACAAGATAACCCTCTCAGGAAAACCTGATCATCTGAAATCTCCTCATCATGCTGTTTAACTAAGCTTTGGATACAATGTAACTTCCAAATTCCCTCAGCTTCTTCTCCCCTCTGATTGGAGGGTTGGAGAGGGGAATATTAAACTCCACCCAAAACCTTGCTTTATAGAGGGCAGAATCCAGACCTTCTACACTCACTCTCCACTTTCTATCTGCAGGTGTACTTGGTTTGAAATCCACAGGATAAAATGCTCCCAAACTAACTACTGCCTGGAATTACCATCCAATTTCCTTCTGTGTATTGTCTTCCTTCATTAGATTGCAAGGTCCTTGAGGGAATGGAACCATCTTTATTTAACTTATTTGTATCTCCAGCACTTAGCACAGTGGATGGCATTTAATATGTTTTATTGAATTGAATTAATGTATCATATATTCATATATTTATATATGTATACATGAGTTGGTAATAATTTTATCCATTCAGATCTTTCCTAACATTTTGCTTCAACCCCTTTAAGATTTAGATCATTTTTATTTATACATGTATTTTATGTCCATACTAGGTTATAACTCCAAGAGGAATCTTACTTTTATTTGACTTCTTATTTAAATTTTGTAAATTTCACTCATTAGTACCAAAGTGGCAAGCACAACAATCTTCAAACAATAAACACAGTATAATAAACATACATACCCATTTTGTATATGTATGATAGCTGCATTGTATGTGCACGTATGTGCATATATACATACATATAAACATATACTTGTATGCATGTTATATATGTGTCTACACATATATACAAATTGTTAGGTAAAATCTGAATGTTTAAAAGTTATTACCAACTTAGGAAACTAGTTTTTTGGTGATGATAGCATTTGAATAACAATATAAAAAAGAACAAGAATTCAATAGCTCAGATTAGCAACAAGAGAGGATTTTCTGGACATAGAGGAAAATAGAAAAAAAGATGCAATTGTGGGAAATATAATGTTTGACAAAAATATGAGAAAGAAAATGAAATAATGTAGGAAAGGCAAATCAATTGCTTCTAGAAAGAGCTTTGAATTCTACACTAAGGTATTTGAATTTTGCTCAATAAACAAGAAGGAAAAATGAAAACAAAATGAACCAATAAGAAAACCCAGCAAATAAAGTTTAAATAGAACCTAGGTCATATGGCCATGCTTTTGCATACATGACAAGGATAGGTTTAGTAACAATATGAAGGATTTATTTGAACTGGGGAGTGGGAAGAAATAGAATAATTTTTAGGAAACTCTTACTTTTTTTTGGCGTGGTGATTAGGGTCTTTATTCTATAGTGATAACAATGGGACAGGGGGAGATGTAGTATCTCTCTCACAAGGTTGTAGTGATGATCAAGTAAAATTTTTTGTACAAAGTGCTTTGTAAGCATACATGGAAGGAAGGGCAGTGGTGTTAGTAGCTGTGACATAGGATTGAAAGGTGTGGATCTCATGGAAGTGAAGAAAGATTTGCATCACACATTTCTTAGAGCCACAAATGAGTCGAAGTATTGCATTTACGTCCAAGACATTGAAAATAGGAAGACAAAAAATTAGGAATCCTACTATATTTGTAATCATATGATCTTACAGTATTTAATCTTCAAAATAAAGTAACCATGGTGACAGATGAGATGGGCACTCAGAAGGAAAAAAAAGATGGTGATCACATTAATGGTCTTCAAAATAAAAGGAAAATTTAATGGTTGCCTTTTGATCCCTCAGAGTTAGATTAGTTTAATTGGTCATATGTTAGCCATTCTCAAAATGTGCAGTTTCCCAGATTCCATCTTTATTCACCACTTACTAGATGAACTTACTCTTTTTCTTGCAAAGAATGTAAATATTTTACTAATGTAATGTATGTGCAAAATATCTTTGACCACATCACAATTCTCTACTTTATATTACAAACTCCCAGAAAGCCAGGACTGTGTCTGTTTAACTCAATATGCCAGATGCCATGCAGATTATTAATAGGTCCTTAGTAAATGCTTTGAAGGAGGGGGAGAAAAGGTTGAGTGGCATTGCAAACTAAGCTGTGCAACTGGGAGTCAGTCAGTTTGTATTCTGGTCTCAGTTGTGCTATAATCAGAATGGAGAAGTTACTTAACCTTCACAGGAAAATACAATTGACCTTCCTCTTGGTGCAACTCTGAAGCATAACTAAACACACACACACACACACACACACACACACACACACACACACACACACACAGTGAAAGATATTTCCAGTCCAAAATAATGCATATTAAAAGTGTGATTGATGAAGATTTATAACAAATAGAAGTAGAAAAAATAGAAAATGAACAAGAAAAAATAGAAGACAAATAAGAAAAACAATTGATTCATTACCAAAGATGCCATAGGAATGCAGTTAAGGATTTAGTATTTAGCAATTGGTTCTTTTCCGTTGAATATGGATTTCTACTAGCCCATAAAAGCTTGAAATCCCTTATTATTTTTTAACACTGATAGTTTTTTTTAAAATATTTCCATTAATTTTGCTTTTTTTTCCCCACATTTTCATTTCTCAAATCAGATAATGCATAAACTTTAAAGCCGCATAAAAATTTTAGTTAATGACAGAGTAGCAGCTTGGTTAAAAGGACAGAAAACTAGTCTTAGAGCCAAGAAGATATGAGTTCAAGTTTGGTTTCTTGCAGATAGTGAAATGTGATTGAAGAAGTTAGCTAACTTTTCACTGATCTCAGGAACAGTTTAAGAATTCTAAGTTGCTGAGAAGCTGTTAGGTAGCATTTTTGAGGAAGTTTACTCACATAAGCTTTCCCTATACCAGTGAAATCTAAGGTCTAGAAACAATATCTACCAAAATAAGCAAAATGCTTTCTTTTTAGATGTTTTTCAGTAAAGGTTTCTAAATTTCCATATTTTAAACCAGTCATTAGAGCAAACAGGTTGAATATTGGTAACTCTCCAGCATCTTCTAGTTGGTGAGCTAAAGTTTTCAATATGAACAAATTGCAAAAATACAACCAATGTTATAACATTTTTATTTTTATAGTTGACCAATTTATCAGGCTTATTTTTTAAACTATAGGAAAATTAAATCAATAACATAACAAACACATAGTGTCCCTAAAGGGATAAAATATAGGGTTCCTAAACTAATGTAGTCTAATAGAATCAAATTCACATTTTATATTTTATTTTGGACATCTTTTGTTTTTATCTTCACATATATCTCCCCCCTTCCCTAACCAGTGAGTCACTTTTATAAGATTAAAAATAAGAGAAAACAAGAAATTCAACAAAACCAACTAACATATCAAATATATTACACAATGTATGTAATATTTCCTACACATAGTCCCTCATTTCTGTAAAGAATTTTGGGAGATATAATTTCTCAACTTTTTATTGAGGACCAGTATCAGTGAAAAAAAATATGTTGGTCATTATTCATAATGCTTTTCTGTTTCTTTTACTTCATTATGGATCAGTATATAATATAATTCTTCCCAGGACTTAATGAATTCTTCATATTCCTTATTTCTTAAAGGAAAGCAATATTTCATTGAATTTATCTACTTCAATTTGTTTAACTGTTACCCAGCTGGTGGAGAACTCCTTTGTTTCCAATTCTTTGCTGTGACAAAAAAATTATAGAATAAAAAGAGGGTAGAAACCATGATTATAAATAAACCTATTGTAAACTTGGACATGATTTAAAAACTTAAGAAGGGAAAATTAATTATTCTTAAAGTTACCGTAGAGAAAAAAAAAACGATCCTTCAAATATATGTAGCACAATACCAAAATTCTTAAAGGAAATTTTGGTTAAAATGTAGAGAAAATTGGAAAATAAAATTATGATTATTGAGGTCCTCAATGTACCACACTCAGACTTAGACAAATCTAACCGAAATATAAACAGAAGAGAAGTTAAGGACATGAATAAACCTTTAAAATAGGGATTTAAAATATTTTATAAATATTAACTAGGAACATAAAGGAGTTCATCTCTCAGTCATTAAAGGATCCTTTACAAAAATGTATCCAACATTTCATAAAAAAACAAACTCAACAAAAATTCAGAAAATGGAAATACTAAACAAAGTCTTCAATGATCTTAAAGCAATAAATGTTACATTCACTATCTTTGAAAAAAGAAATCAAAATTAATTGGAGGCAAAATAACTGAATACTAAAGAATCAATGAGTCAAGAAAAAATAAATCATCTAGGCATTTGAAAATTTTATCAAGGAAAATGGTAGCAATTAAATGATAAATTAAAACTTATAGGATGTTTCCATGCAAACAAAAAATAAATAATATTAATTTTTTTTAATTTAGAAGGCAACAAATCAGAAATCTCCAATTAAACACCAAAGTAGAAATTCTGAAAAAAAAGGAATTTTAAAAATTGTAAAAAAAAAAAAAGATCATTTAATGGATAAACACTGAGGTTATTTTTTTTAATAATTGATAGAAGCATTTCTCTAAATTGATTTTATTGCAAGGGAAAATTCACATATTAAAAATAACTAAAAAAAGTAACAAATTAAGAGAAATTAAATCTTCAAGAAAAAAAAGTTGAGGCTGGGTCTTCTTATCTTACTTGGTTGTAAGTTCATCTACCCTTACATACTTAAGAAGAATAAAATTACCTCTAAAGAAATAAAAGAAACCTAAATTATATATATATATATATATATATATATATATTAATTGCTCATAGGGACATTGGCCCAATGTTAAATAAAAACAATAATACTACCTATATTAATTTATATATATATATATATATATATATATATATATATATACTGCTTTACTAAATAAACTACCAAAATACTATTTTATAGGGCTAAAAATAAATACTGTCAAAATGCTTCTAGTGGAGAAAATGGTAAAGAATCAAAACAGATATAATGAAATAAAAATGAAAAAGAAGAATATCTGTCCGGTCTATATCTCCAACTATTCTTCAAAGCAGTAATCACTAAAACTATGTCAGACTGAATAACAAAACTGAGGAGTTGATCAATAGAACTATTTAGATACACAACATAGAGAAGCAAAAACAACAAAAACCCAAGCAGAGTAATATAGTGTTCAGTAATCCCAAAGACCATAGCTATTGAGATGAAGAGTAACATTCAACAAATAATGCTCAGAAAACCAGAAGGAAGTCTTTAAGAAATTAGGTATAGAAAAAAAAATACCATGCTCAATAATGTGATATACCCCAAATGGATACGTGAGATTTATAAAAGATTGTTTCTATGGATAAAAGGACAGTCTCTCATTGGTCTCATACTGGCTTTTTGTCTAAAATGACATGTAACAGTATCAGGACATTGACTGGAGTGTGGTTACCACCCTACTCCTACCTACCCACCATGTGTTTCCCAGTGCTGGCATGGAGGCAGCAAACAGAGACTGTCCTACCTAGCAGCAATTTTCCTCCTTCCCTATGTGAGTAGCAATAAAGTTTGATAAAGCTATCTTTGTATGAAATGCTTTTCAATAAAATTCTCCTGAAATATATCCCTGCTCTCAAATAATTTACATTCTATCCTGAAAAAATAACATACATACATACACACATACATACATACATACATACATACATTTATATAACTGTATATGGTATAAATATATAGCAATTGAGTAACAATAAATGCATGGTAGTTCAATACAAGGTATTAGGTAGGAAGGGTACTACCAACCGGGGGAAACTTTTCTTGAACACATAAAATGTGCTTAATACATTTTCACTGGCTTGAAATGAATTGAATTTCTATCTCCTCTAGTGGCTTCCGCAGTCCACTAGACATATTAAATATTTAATATTGTTTGCTTAAGTGCCTTGGATTGAATTAAATATTACTTCTATGTCTAATACCATTCTCTAAACTCACTTTCACCTAAAACATCATGATAATATGAAGCAATTTCTTTCTTTCTGATTTATCTATACAATTCTTCTTTCCTCTACTTCACTTTGTGTAGATTGGCAAGAGGCCAGGATAGATATTATCTTAAAGTCTTCTGAAATAATTTCCGTGTAGAGCTAATTGCTTCCACTTATGTAAGAGTAGAGAGAAAATAAGTTTAGGCATTTCCTACTTCATAGATAGATTTCCTCATCACTGGAAATTCTCTTTAGCAGTTCCTAGCTGTAGTATGATAAAATCTTTGCTTTAAATTATCAGTCCTTTTCATCAGTCATCCAGTCTTGGCTTATTGGTAGAAAAATAAGTACTCAAAAAAAAATAAAGTTTCATCAAAATAGACTCTATGGGGAAAAATAAGTAAATTCATCTTGCTCTTTATTTTTTCCTGAAAAGGAAGTAGTAAATAGTTGACAAGAAGCAAAGAATGAAGGGGATAGAAGGAAAGACAGAAAGAGAAAGAGCCAGAGAGAGACAAAGACAAAGAAACAAGAGAAATGGACAGAAAGAGTGGGAAACCAGTCTTATGATTGAAGTGGCAATCTGTTGGAGTAGGTGAGAAGAGAAGTGCTAAAGGGCAAATGCAACAATGTCCACATTGCTAAGGGGAATGAGTAACTTATCATAAATGGATGAAAAAAGAGGAAAGAATGGGTGATGATGTTAAAATGTTTGGGGATAAAAAATAGGTTAAAAGAAGAGGAAGGGGAACTGCTGAATGCCAGGCATAGCTAGTCAGGAAACAACTCACTTGTTATGAAGATGGGGAGGTTTTAGTAAAAGAATTTAGTATAAGAAGATAAATAGATTCTTCCATTTGACATAAAGAAGTTTGGCTTATAGTGGGAAATAAAATAGCTTACTTAGGATGAAGCAAATTACTAAAGAGCCCAAATGAATGGATGAATGAATGAATGAAAAAGCATTTCTTAACCACCTACTCTGGGCCAAATACTTTACTAAACATTGGCAATGCAAATACAAAAACAAACTGCCTTGAAAGATTTTATATTTCACTAAAAGGAAATAGATATATGTTGGGCAATGTCTATGAAGTATATTTTGTTTTGAAAAAAATCCAGGAGGCTGAGGACAACCACAGGAGAATAGATTTGTACTCTCTTCCTATTGGCACAGGAAGTTCTTATCTGATTATTATTCCAGAATTGTAAAGCAATATTGCAGTGGAGGGAGTATATAGATATGCAATAGTAAGGCATGACGAGAATATGGAATAAGATTAAATTGAAACATCTCTAGAATGAGTTTAGAGATATCTAGTATGTCATGTGAAGCACACTCATCAATAAGGACAGTGGGGCTTCAGTAATGCAGTTTTGGTGCCTAAAGGGATAAATATTTTAGGGCATCTTATCTGGTTTAAGCAGCCAGATGGAAGTAAACTGAGGCAGGTTTGGAGCCAGTATAGATATAGTAGACCTCTATGTCTATTGATAATTCTGACCAATGAGCACAGTCTCAGACAGGAGTTCTAAATTCTCAAAGGGTTATATTCATCAAGCAATGAAAATATTTAATTTCTATTATATACAGTAACAAATACCAGGAAAGGATAAAATTATTGGGTGGTACTAAGGCCAACTATACAGGTCTAACATGGAGATTTATATTATTTTTCTATTTTCTATTTTCTAGATATATTTTTCATAAATTTAATTTATTTCTTTTAATTTTTTTAGTTCCAGATTATCTCCCTCTCTTCAATAATATATCAATTATACATATGAAATCAGGCAAAACATATTTCCATATCAGACATATCACAAAAAAATGAAAGTGAAAAAATTATACTTCAATTTGTACTCAGATTTTCTCAGTTCTCTCTTTGGAGATGGATAGTACTTTTTTCATCATGATTCCTTTGGAATTGCTTTGAATCATTCTATTAATCAGAATAGCCAAATCTTTCATAGTTGATCATCATTACAAAGTTGCTGTCACTGTGCACAATGATCTCTCGATTCTTCTTGCTTCATTTCACATCAATTTATATAGATCTTGCCACTGTTTTTTTTAAACCTCACACCTTATCATTTCTTATAGCACACTAGTATTACATCACAATCATATACCAAAACTTGTTCAGTCATTCCGCAATTGATAAGCATCCCCTTAATTGCCCATTCTGTGCCACACAAAAAGGGCTAATATATATGTGTATATGTATGTATGTAATACATATATGTACATAATATATGTATATATGTAATGTATATGTAATACACATATATAATACATGTATGTATGTATGTGTCTGTATACATATACATATATTTACATATAAGTCCTTAAAGATTTACTTTAGCAAAAACGAAACAAAACAAAAAATGCCATGAGCTATACAGATTACCCTGAGTAATAACTGGCAAACAATAATAGCCATCATCTGAAGGAAAGGAATTACTGACAAAAATGAACTCCCTTCATGATTACTTTCTACAAGCATGTAATTAGAGTGATATATAGAGAAATAGCTCTTGGTGAATATCAAGGCAGCATCAGTTTATTTCAATGGTTAAACTTGTGATCAACAGGAAAAGAAAAAGATCAATCTATTCATCTTGTTTAACCCAGGCTGGGCATAGTTTCCTAAACAGATTCTTCCTTCTTAATTTCACAATCACTGCTGTCATATTTTTGAACCCCTGAGGCAATGTCTTTCATGCAATACACGTGACCTTACAGAAGCAACAACAAAAGAAGAACTAGACAGTATTCTCAGGAACATTTATATGTATTTATATCATCTCTTTCATCTTCCTCCTGATATAATTTTTCCAGGGGATTGGAGTAAGATGTCACTTTTGCCCTCAAGATGTGGATCAAAGATGTTGCCACTTCAAACTCTTTTCAAACATCCTTGTCTTTGTGATACTCGGAAGCCTCTTATAGAGGATATGCTTAGAAGGAAACTGGCTACCCTCTGACTGAATCTTCCTCTTTTAATTATTATAGTACCATTTTTTTACAGATGAACTTTATCACAGACTTTTTAAGATTCAAATATTATGAAGCAAAAGAACACTCAAGTGAAAATATTGTGTGAAATTGGCAATTGACGTCATTTTACATTGGATACCTGTTGCTGTGGTAAACCAACTTTTCTGAGTTTTCAAAACTTTAATAATAAGAGGTAGCATTTACATAGCACTACAAAGTTTGTGAATATATATAATATGGATGTATATATGTATATTCACATACATGTATGCTTATATATGTGTGCATATATGTCATGTAGATGTACATTTATGCATGAACACACCTTCACAATAACCCTGTGGTGTAGATACTATTATTTTCACCGTTTCACAGATGAAACTGAAATTGAATGAAGTTCAGTGACTTGCTCAAGGTCATACAATCTATCTGAGCTTGAATTTGAATTCAGCTTTTCTTAATTCCAAGTCTAGCACTCTATCTACTGTACTTTGTAGTTTCAGAAAGAGGATTTTTTCAGGGGAATTGGAGATGCTAGCATGGTTGTAAAGAGTAAAATTTGTTTTAGTTAATTATTATTAACATTGTTGTTGTTTTTTACCATACTTATTTTTGATACACTAATTTAAAGATGAATGGTTTCATAGAAATGCAAAAGATAGAAATGAATACCTTCCTTAAAGTTCTTAACTGCAAACACAACCATATTGAGACTTTCCTCTCCTTTTTGTATTTTAAATAGAGTTAATTTTAAGAGATATTATGGCTTGCTCATATATTGTTGGATTAGAGAAGGCCATTGATAAATTCGGTGGCATTTCACAGTGCTTTTAACCATAAGAACAATAAGACATTTCAATTCAAATTGTAACTTTAATTTTCTGTTCTTTTCTGGTACAACATGAGTAAAGGTTAAATTAGACCTATTTTCTAGAGTGATATTACTTTTTTTTCTTTTAGATATCAAATACTAGTTGTTGCTTATTTGTCTTGATATTGACCCAGTAAGGCAATTGTTGCTTTACTTATTACCTCTGATTTACTAATATAGAGTCAAAATCAAGGATAGTTTAAATAGTCTCTAAAAATAGAAGCACTAATAACTGGCCTTCAGATCCATGATAATAGTGTCCCAACTATTAGGCTCTCTGTTGTTAAAGATAAATAGTTTTATGTCAAAGCTGTGTGAGGAAGAAGGAAAAAAATGAAATCTATTGTACACCAAAAAAAAAAAATGTTCTTTAGTTCTAACTTGTGGTATATTTTTCACCTCCTCATCATAAATTATTTAACATTCCCCATCCCCCAACCTCATCATAGTGCCCTTTAACCGCACCATCCATAACAAGGTAAATGAGCATGTCTTTTGTCCTCTAGGAACTTATAATCTAAAAGCCAGTTGCCTCTGAACATCAATCCAGAAGTGAGTGCTTGAATTGCTTGATGTGGTAAAACAGATGATGCTTTGGATTAGAGGGGTAAAAGTTTGCTCTACAGCTGATGCTCTGTCATCTCAGGCAAACATATTCAGCTTACAGATTTATTTTACTCTGCTATGGAATTGGAATAATATTGCCTTATGGTTCTCTTCCCTGCTGATTTCATGGACCTGGTCAATTTTGCATTCATAAAGATATTTGAGCTTACTGAGAGAAGTTGTTTCATCAGTGCAAATCAATAACATTATCTATAATATTCATGTTTGTCTATAAGAGGAAAAAGCATGTCTGATTTGAAAAAATACAGACATAGCTCAAAAATGACTTTATCAAGACCCTTCAGAGCCAAATTGTCTGAAAGACATTACTTTTTTTTTTATTTATTTGTTTTGGGTTAAGGTAACCCTGTCCTTTTTTGGTATGTGCATGTAAAATGTTCTCCTATTTTCAGAATTCTGTTTTTATATTATATTTTGATCAAATAGTTTTTCTAGGAAATTATTTCTTGGTTAGAAAGTAATGACCCGGGGCAGCTAGGTGGCGCAGTGGATAGAGCACCGTCCCTGGATGCAGGAGGACCTGAGCTCAAATCTGGCCTCAGACACATAACACTTACTAGCTATGTGACCCTGGGCAAGTCACTTAACCCCATTGCCTAGCCAAAAACAACAACAACAACAACAAATAATGACCCACAAACCTGAACATTGTAAAGTAGTTGGAATAAGCAGCTACCACAGGGAAAAGAAAGTATTTGCTGTTGATTAACTGGGTCCAGCCTGGGTGTGATTTTCACCTTTGTTGATGGTAGCCAAGGGTTCAAGAAGTGGCTGACCATCATATCAAATTCTTTAAATACAAGGTCAAGTAGAGCCAGATCAGACAAAAAAAAAAGAAGCTAATATGGGGAGAATTTTGTAGGGACCAGACTAAAAAGCCCAGACTAAGGAAAGGGATAAATTGATCAAGGAATACATGACTTCTAAAGAGCAGGGATATAAATTGAATCTAAACACAATAAAGCATAAGCAGAAAAGGCTAGACATCACCACCTAAGGTAAAAGGACAGAGAGAGAGAGAGAGAGAGAATATGAATGAATCTAAGACCAAGAGTTCCTCATAATTATAGAATAAAATATGAGACAGAGAGTTCTGAGTATAATAAAATCAATGGAATGGTCGGGAAAGGTCTTTATTATGCAGGAACCTAATGGATAAGGACTGGAATCCAACAGGCCACTTTTCAGCAAGAAGACAGGAAAGGGAAAGAATCTTAAACCTTTGGTGGCTTAAAGTTTAGGAGAAGATTCATTGAATGAAAATAGAAGAAGCATCATGCATAAATGTGAGGTTTCTAGCCCAGAATTAGACTAGAAAAAGAGATTCTAGAAGAGCTAACCTACTGAGGAAATTTGCCAAACCAAATCTACCTCAGCTAGAAACTAGAGCTTGATCTAATATTCAACTCTAACAGTTTTGGGCTAGCTGGCATCCTGAAAGTTGACAGTCAAAGGATGGAGAATTAAGAGAGATTAAAGCTTATTCTTTATACAAACAGATACCGAATCAGAATTGTGTATATGTTTGCATATAGAAGTGGAATTAATTGTGAACACTTTTGAAAATTTGTAAATGTTCATCTTTTTTTTTGATTATTTTAACCCCTTCTATGTGTTCTTCTGGTGCTTAGTTGTAAGAAGCTTACAAACCAACAGATAAAAAATAATTAAGAAAGATTACCTATGATGGTTTTGTCTTTTTTTCTTTTCTTTTTTTTTTAACCAAAGTGGGAAAGAATGACAGGCATAATTTGCATTTTAGGAATCCAGACCAAAGGAAGGGAATAATCAGTAAGCTTAGTGATATAGCTTTTGGTTGAAAAATCAAGGATGGGGGAGACGATGTAGAGCAGCGTGATTTTTAAAGCTGAAAGTTACCCTGTATAGTACAACCTCTTTATGGGCGTCAATCAACCAATCAATTAATAAACATTTATTGAATGTCTACTGTGTGCCAGACACTATGCTAAATCCCTAGGATACCAAAAAAAAAAAAGGAGGGGGAGAGAGAAAGAAAAAAGAAAGAAAGAAAGAAAGAAAGAAAGAAAGAAAGAAAGAAAGAAAGAAAGAAAGAAAGAAAGAAAGAAAGAGGTAGTCCCCAGCACTTAAGGAGCTCAGAATATAATGGGGGAAACAACAAGAAAAAAAACAGGTACAAATGATCTATATATAGGGTAAATAGTAAATAATCAACAGAGAGAAGACATTAGAATTAAGAACCTTTAGGAAAGGCCTCCTGTACAAAATACAATTTTAGTTGGAATTTAAAGGAAGCCAGTAAAGCCAGTAGGCAGAAATGAAGAGGGACAGCATTCTAGGCATGAGGAACCACTGGAAAAAAAAATATGCCCAGATCTGAGAAATGACACATATTGTTTATGGAATATCAAGGAAGTCAATATCACTGAATTGGAGAGTACATCGTTATGTTGAAAAGTAAGAGGCAATATGGAACTACTGGAATTTAAAGTGCAGATCATTTATTTCACCTTCCTATTCAATAAACTCCAGTGGCTCCATATTGCTTTGAGCATCAAATATAAAATTCTCTAGGGGATAAGGGGGAAATACATGAGGGTATGATGTCTAAGACCTAAGTCAGAGGTACAGTCAGTTGGTAATTTGAATGGCTGACCTAGGCCTATTTCCAAAATGAAGGTCCCAGAAAGAAAACCCATGGCAGGAAGGGGCTAATATGGTGGAGTGATATTCTAGGTTAAGAAGGATAGAGACATTAGAATAATTCCATGGTGGTCTGAGTTTCACCAATGGCTGAGTTTTGTAGATTTAGGGCCTCAGACCCAGAAAGATTAAATTCTTTGCCCAATATCGCACTGATAATAAGGAACAGTGATAGAATTTTTACCCAGATCATCTGATTCTAATTTTAGGACTATTTCTATATTAACAAAATAGTTTAATTTTGCAGATAAAGGCAGGAAAACATAAGAAATCAATCAGCTTGATAAACATTTAATTAGTGGTAGAACTGGGAGAACAACCAAGTTTGTTTTTTTCTTAATCTGCTATTCTTTCTGATAATCTACTGTTCAGTAAAAGTTGATTATCTGACATTGATTTCACATTACCTTGAGTAAAGGGATTCTAGCCTTTTCTCTATTCAACCAACAAAAAAGCCCCAACATTTGGTCAAATAAGTTAGAAAAGAGCATTTTTATAAACTTCAGGATTCTTTTACTTATGGAATTGGCTTTCACCACTGCTCTCATCAAAGTCCCAAATCATTATTTTGAACCATTCCTGTCTTAGATGGAAAAGACCATGGAATACAACTAGTCAGACATATAATAAGTGGAAAAGGTATAATTAAAATTCTGTATTTTGACTCTAAAATTCAGTGTTTTGTCCAATACATATCACTTTGCCCTTTTGCATGATTTGCCTTACATGAATTTTAGTCATTAGAAAATTGTGAGTTAAAAAAAACTAAGCAGTAATCAAAAAACACCAATAATTAATTATTAGTTCTTAATTTGTGATTATATAATTTATTTTATAGAGAGAAACCTCTTAGAAATTTCTCCAATAAATTCTGAGAAAATCCTCTTCTCTCTGATTTTCTGACATGAATTTTCTAAAGAATGAGTTTGCTTTCTATCTTGGTGAGATGGAAACAGAATAGGCTCTTCCAGCCCAGCAGTATTTTCTCTGAAATATTTGTCAAACTATTTTAAACATAATTATTGAGTTTGTGATGCTGAGCATGGCCATGGCATTTCAATTTACACGAGAACATGGTCTAAATACAGAGTGGGATATCTGTTTGTTCTTGTGCTTCAGCCCATTGATGTTTTTGCATTTTTAAGGTGGTTTTTATTGTGGTTGCTACTGAATTTTTGTTTAGAAGCAGATCAAAAAGTTAGTTATTCTTGTGTTTTCTCTCCCTATCCCATCTTTAGCTGTCAGTGTAATGTGCCTATGAGAGCAACTGGGGCCAACAGGACTTTCAGATGTAGAAGCAAATACTAACCAGATTATATCATCCACAGAAAAGAAAGTCCTCTGTGGGTTTTTTTTTCCCTCTTAAAACACTTTGAAATAATGGATGGTCTTTAGAAATCAATGAGCCTATTTGCATACAATACTCCCAGGCACCCAGGTTGTCTTGTAATTGTTTATATCAATGTTTTATGTGCCACTGGTTGCTATAGCATTTTTCTCAGGTTAGAATCAAAAGTCTGAAAAATCAGCACAACATAGGAATACATGAATATTTGTACAAGGAGGCCCTTTTCAAAGGTTTCTATAGGGTGTCTTTGGAAAGGAATATTTTGCTCTTGGTATTTTCCCAGTAGCTATTATGATTGTACCTTTAGTGAATGGTTAAGAGACCTTTTATATTATTATAACCACAAAGGCATACAATATTTAGCTTGTGTTTATACAGGTCTGTCTTTGTTCACGTCCAGTCTGATGTCATTTTATGTCATGAAGGTGACCCTGGGTACTCAGAGGTATGGCAAATTCTTTCAGGCTAGAAAAGGCTTCTATTACAGTCATCAGCAAGACGATATTTCTCCCTTGGAGGATTATCCTAGGTAAAGTCAGAAAGGTTAGTCAACAAAGGTTGGTCCTCATGTGATGATTTTAGGCACCACAGAAACTCAAGAAATCTGTGGTGTGGAAAGGTTGCAATTTATGTTGGTAAATCATAGAACCACAGTAATAAAAACAAAACTCTTTTGAAATGTGGAAATATAGGGAGAATTAAATTATCTTTTACCATATGTTTTATTAATACTTTAAAAAACATGTTACAGTTACTTCCCAGTGACTATGCAATTCCCATTATAACTTTACTTTGTCAGCTAGTCAATCAAAAAGCATTTATTCAGCTGCTCCTATGTATCAAACACTATGCTATACATAAGGAATATGAAGCAAGGGAAAAAGCAAAGTTTTTGCCTTTAAGGACCTCACAATCTAATGGCATACAAATAACTAGTTACTTACAAGGTGTAAACTAGATGGAAATAAATGTGAGAAAGGAAAGGACTAAAAGCTAAAGGCAAAGGGACTGGGAAAGGCTACTATGGAAGACGGGCAGGGAATGTGAATCTAAGTGACAGAGGAAGTCAGGCTAACCAAAATTTGGATGTAAGTTGCAGAATATTCTAGATAGGAGGTGATAGCCAGTTCAATTAATTAATGAATCAATAATCATTCATTAAGTGCCTATTATGTAACAGGTATTGTGCTAAGCATGAGGGTAGAAAAAGAGGCTAAAGACTATCCCTGCCTTCAAGGAGCTTATAATCTAATAGGAGAGACAACATGCAAACAAATATATATAAGGCATGTTATATATAGGGTAAATAGGAAATTTTAACAGGGACAAGGCACCAAAATTAATAGGGTTGTGAAGGTGGTTTTTTAGTTGGGACTTAAAGAAAGCCAGGGAAGTAAATAGTTGAAGTAGAGCAGTGAGCGAGTTCTAGGCAGGAAAGACAGCAAAGAAAAATGGCAAGTGTCCAGAGATGGAGCATGTACTCATGAAATGGTCAATAAACCAGTGTCATTGGATGGAAGAGAACATATCAGGTAATAATGCTTATGAGTGCAAATTTAGGAGAGGGCTAATTATGAAGGCAGCTAGATGACTCAGGAATAGAGCACTGGGCCTGAAGTCAGGAAGACCTGAGTTCAAATGTGACCTCAGACACTTATTAGCTGTGTGACTCTAGGCAAAACACTTAACCTCTGTTTGGTTTAATCCACTGGAGGAGGAAAAAAGCAAACTAATTCTGTATGTTTGCTGCAAAAATTCCATATATAGTATTGGCATGCTATGGCCAAAGAGTCAGAAAAAACTGAATGATTGAACAAGTTATGAAGGTCTTTGAATGTTAAACAGCATTTTATATTTGATTCTAGAAGAAACTGGGAACCTCTGGAGTAAATTGAGTAGGAACATGATACAACTGAATCTTTGCTTCTGGAAAATCATTGATGTGGGAGCTGGTGTATTGTGTTAAGGAGTGGAAGGTATGCTAACATGCGTAAGACAGAGTACATAGAAAGAAATACAAGGTAAGACAACAGGAAAGATAGAAAGGATACAGATTAAATAAGTAAAGGAAAATAAAGCAACATATTGGCCAACTCTGACAATGTTTCTTATTCCACACTGAGTTAGGAGACCTGATTCACTATCAATCCTCTGAAATCACAATTGTGTACTACATCTAATGAAATTATAAGTGATTTAAACATTCTGATTCACTAGGATCCATCTATCTTCCCTTAAATTTCTAGGACCAAGTATTATTTTCCCAGTATAGGATCATTTAATTAGTCACAGAGTATCAGTATGACCAGAAACACACAGATTCAGTTTTAAGCTTGCTACACACAGATATGTTTGCAAAACTGAAGTCTTTATCTAGATGGTTCAAGCATTCGTACGCAATCCACCATCCAGAAATCAAACATTTCTTATTGAGGCTTATGTGATTTGAAGACTGGGGATGGATTATCAGAATACTATCCTCTTTCAATTCTCTGTTTTAATGCTTGCAAAAATACTATCCACTTCATTAAGTCTAAATCTTATGAGTTATGGGGTTGCCATGGAGTTCAGGGTTTTGTCTTTTAGGTCTCTAGGTCCATAATCATTCAGAGTTATTAATTCTTGGGAATGCTGGCTCATGGTCCCCTAAATTGCATGAGTGAGTAGTACTAGTAGGCCATTATCAACAATAATTGTCACTACATGGTATAACCATGTCACCCAGTTGTTCTTTTGACAGTTGGAAAATATTCTAGGGAAACTAAATTAAAAAATAAAAGGCTGTTTGAATTAAAATGAGAACAAAGGAAGTCAGTGGTCTCAAGGGAGATAAGACATGGAAGCCTTAAAAAGCAGACAGACAAACACCCTTGGATATTCTTTATCTAGTCAGTGAACCCTGTGCCTTTGGAGAGAACTGGAGAAACAATGACTAAATAAACTCCAAGCCTGTCCATTTCTCAAAATTTCCAGCCAAACCTTCAACTCTCCTGTTTTCAACATCATTTTCCCACACAACACATTTGCAATTACAAAATTCTGCATATTTTTTTTTAATTTATTTATTTTTAGTTTTCAACATTCACTTCCACAAGACTTTGAGTTCCAAATTTTCTCCCCATCTCGTCCCTCCCCCCACCCCAAGATGGCATGCATTCTGAATACCCCTTCTCCTAATCTGCCCTCCCTTCTATCTCCCCACCCACTTCTCTTATCTCCTTTCCCTTCAATTTTCCTGTAGGGCAGGATAGATTTCTATACCCCATTTCCTATATATCTTATTTCCCAGTTGCATGTGAAAACAATTTTTTTTTCTTTTGTTTTCAAAACTTTGGGTTCCAAATTTTCTCCCTTCCTCCCTCCTCACCCAGAAGACAAGCAACTCAATACAGGTTATACATGTGTAGTCATGCAAAACACTTCCCTAACAATCATGTTGTGAAAAACTAAGTATATTACCCTTAATCGTATCCCACCCCCCCATTTATTCTATTCTCTCTTTTGACCCTGTCCCTCATAAAGATTAATTTTCAAAAGACCATGTCCTATTACTTTGTGAATGTTTCTAGTAAACACTAAAGTTTCCATAATATTTATGTGCTCCTGCTACCTCCAATCTGAAAGTGTGCCTTCTTTGATCTCTGTATGTCTCACATTTTACCTAGAACTGCATCCTATAATTCATTTTGTTTTGTGTTAAGAACCTTTTTTTTAATCATAAGTGATCTTCATCTTTCCTTTTCTTATGACAGCTTAACCATCATAGCATTCTAATTCAGGTTTCAGGGAATGAAATTCAGTGAACCCAAAGAAGGCAATTTTTAGTGGAAAGCAAGTATTTTCAGTGTATTAAGAAAATAGTTAGATAAATGCTACTGAACACTAGGTCTCTGTCATATAGGATAAGGGTCTCATGCAATAACAAGTAAGCATTGGGACAATGAAGCATATTATATTTCAATATCTCAGTACTTAAACAGCTTTAGCTTGTTTTACCCCCTCTTCATAAGTGTTGGAAAATTTTGCTCAAACACCAGTTGTTGTAGATTTGGACTCTGTGTGAGCTTACAGTACCATCTTTGGCTCAAATTATTCCATAGGACCATACATTTAGAGCTGGAAGGGACCAAAGAAGTGGTCTAGTCTGAATTCCTCTTTTTACAGATACAGAAACTGAATCTTAGAGAGGTTAGGTGACTTTCTCAGGGTTACATAATTAGTAATTGATTAAGGTGGGATTTCAATCCAGATCTTCCTAGCTCTAAGTGTAGCATCATCTACATTTCCCTTTTCATGATTTTCCACTTGAGTTTCAGTGACAAATTTAATATAATATGCTGGTATAGAAATTTAAATTATTCAAAGTGCTTACACACATTTATTTCTACAATGAATCCAGACATCAAATCCTTAAGACGGCTGAGCTAATTTGGATTTCCAAGAGAAGCTCTGGAATGTTCCATCATTTGTTTTTCCTGAACCAAGAGCCAGCTTTGAATTATGAGAATAGTCTGAAGCATTCAGAATTCTATTGAGTCTAGCTCAAATGAAATCTACAGCAATATGGGGGCAGAATGGTCCGAAGGAAATATAGAACATCTGTGGAATGATAGCACTTAATTCTCAGTTTCAGAAGGCAGTTATTGTGCATCAGTGAGTTGTTGAGGTTTACTTAATAAAAGTTAACATTCCATCATGGCAACCTTTACAGATAACTTACATTTCCTCTCTTTCTTGACTTCAGAATATAGTGCTTGATTTTCATACTTTAATGGTGTGGTAGGTTGTTTCTATATAACCAAAATTAAATGCAGAATTGAGGTAATTATTTGTAAATATTAAAATGAAAAATAATTTTCATCTGAACTGTTCAAATAAGGACATTTTTTTTTCTTTCCCAAGAGATGGCTGTCTCAATTGTTCTTTTCACTTTACTTGGTACAGTCATAGCCTGTTGTGTTTCTGTATATTTGTATGTTTTTATAAGCTTAGATATTCAATTCCTAATCCAATGAAATGGTTTCATTTAGACAAGTCTGTGAACTACCATTCTTCAACCCCAATAACTTCTCTGGCCAAAATACTCTTTGGAACAACTAACCTCTATGTATTTCCTTTGCCTGTTCTACAGACCATAAACTCCTTGAGGACAAACATTGCGGTGTTTTGTATTTATATTCCTAGGACATAGCACAATAATAGTCTCATAGTAAGCACTTAAAGGATTTTCCAGTCATATTTCCATTCATTCCAGAAAATATTTTAGTTAAAATAATGTTATTGGGGTTGTTCTTGCTCCATAGGAAAAAAAAAACAACTTGTTACAAATCTCTTATGGAACAAACAGCATTTTAATATGAGCTGGTTATAATGTGTTGTAAAAAGTACAAATATTTATCTAAGCAGAAAGCAATTTCAAATGTATTAACTTTGATCAATGCTTTTTAAATTGAACAAGTTCTTCAAAGCCTTAAGATAAAGACTTTCTTTGAAGGGAGAGTGGTGTAATGAGTAGGGTATGGGACTTTTTGGTCAGGAATACTTGGATTCAAATCTACCTTCTGATACTTAACTATATCTAGGAGTTCCCTTATCTCCAAAATGTGAAAAAAATATAATATATACATATATATAAAATTTCTTAATAGCATTTTTGTGAGGTTCAAATGAGATAATGAATTTGAATAGCTTTGAAAATGTAAATATTAGGTTCTTCTATTATATTCTTCTTCTTCTTCTTCTTCTTCTTCTTCTTCTTCTTCTTCTTCTTTTTCTTCTTCTGCTTCTTCTGCTTCTTCTTCTTGCCCTTCCCCTTCTTTTTCCTTGCTTTATCATCAATGTAGGGATTGTCTCCAACAGTGCAAATCAATGCATGTCAAGAGCTTTCCATTTGAAGACCTTGCTCATAATTTCTCTCCTCTTCTACTAATAATCAGCTTAACAAAGTGATAATTTGAATGTTTCTCAAGTTATAAAGGACACATAAAATAATAAATATTAGTTTCACTCATGTGTTTCTTCCCAGTGATACGCATACAATATGATATCATCAAACCTGTTTCAAAGATTTTATTGTAAAGAATTTGTGGATCGAGTCTAGTAAATTCTAATAAGACCACATCTTATTGAACCCAAAAGCAATGCCCCAGTAAATAATTTGACATTGCCTAAGTAAGCATATTTATAAATGCATTTCTTTATCTTGCCATGTTATTGATTTCCCTGACTCCGCCTGCTTCTAACCTTTGAGAAATGTACACAATAACAAGCAGCACAGGGCAACATTTGATGAATACAAATTTTCTGGAAAGTTTCAAGATTTCAGAACTCTTCTGCACCTGTTGGAAATTGAACAAAGCTCCTATCCCCCAACCCCCTGTCTTGTTTATCTCGGCTGCCTACTGAGAAGCTGTTTTCTACTCTTCAGGCCTTGTTGTCTTGCCAACTGTGGAAGCTGACATTTTCCCTCTTGTTTGCTTTAGCTTTTAAGAAAGGTTCTTGAAGGGGCACCTGAGGGAGAGACTGCTTGGAAGGTCTATTGCAGAAAAAGAAGAAGAAGAAAAAAAAAAAAAGCTAGGACCAGGCTTCCTTTGGGAGTACTGGAAACAGCCGTTGCCATGTTGATTTAGGGCTTTTCTTTTTCTTTCTTTCTTTCTTTCTAAGTGAAGTGTTGCTCATGATTCAACCAAGAGTGGCACCTGAGAGCAAGCTAGAGCTAGAAAAGGTTATTGTACATTTGTTTTTATCAATTTTTTAAAATGAAATACTCAAGTAGGTCATATAACAAGCATGAAGCAATCTCTTTGCTACACATCTGTATTTTGAAGTAATATGAGACAATGCAGGAAGCATGTTTTGGCTTAGTGTAAAATGTTTTATACTTATATAAATATATCCTTCTTGTAAAACAGATGTCTTGAAAAATTGCTGTGTAAATTAATTTTACATAGATTAAATCCTATCTGAAAAAGAGTATGGAAGCTAATATTTAAAATAATCTCCTGGTGAAATACTTTATGATGTGCATTAAAACACAAACATGACTTCTTGGGGGTGGAGCCAAGATGGCAGAAAGGAAAGCAGTGACTTGCTTGAGCTCTCTCCCCAAACCCCTCCAAATACCTATAAAAAAGACTCTAAACAAATTCTAAAGCAGCAGAACCCACAAAAAGACAGAGTGAAAGAAATTTCCAGCCAAAGACAGCCTGGATGGTTGATCAAAAAGGTATATTGCACAGGACAGGGAAAGGAGCGCAGTTCGGCTTGGGCGCGCAGGACGCAGCGACCCTGGAGCAGGCCTCAGAGGACTGAATCGCAGCCAGCTGTGGCAGTTTCCAGACTTCTCAACCCAGGAAAGCCAAAGACAACTTAGAAGGTCAGTGGGAAAAGTTTGTGACTGTGGTGAGAGAAGGAGCTAGGTCTCAGCCACCCCTGGGGCCGCAGCTGTTTCCTGAGCTTCTGGCCCATAGACTGAAGGGGAATCAAGTGGCTGAGCAGAGGGTAATTGCAGGGATCTCTTTGTCAGTGCTGAGGCAGGAATCTCTTCCTTTGCCTGTGCTTGGATCTGGGTCACAGTTCTGAGGGGCAGTCCTGGGGTGAGGAAGAATACTGGTGTGGTGAAGCTTGTTGTGGCGGTGGAGAGGAAACACCTCGCCCCTTATCATACCACCTTGGAAGAACTGAAAATTTACAGGTCCCTAGAAGTAGCTCTGAAAACAGCTGTACAAAACCCCGAAGCTTGGCACAGTACATTCTCCACATTGGAATCAGACTCTTACCTTAAGAAAGAGTTTAAAACTCAAGTAATTTGCCGGGATCATGAGTAAGCAGCGCAAAAAGTGTCAGATTATATTATCTTACTTTGGTGACAAAGAAAATCAAAACATACAACCAGAAGAAGACAATAAGGTCAAATCTCCTACATCCAAAGCCTCCAAGAAGAATATTAATCAGTCCCAGGCCTTGGAAGAACTCAAAAGGGATTCTGAGAAGCAAGTAAGAGAAGTAGAGGAAAAACTGAGAGTGATGCAAGAAAATCATGAAAAACAAATCAACAGCTTGCTAAAGGAGACCCCCAAAAATACTGAAGAAAATAACACCTTAAAAAATAGCCTAACCCAAATGGCAAAAGGGGTCCAAAAAGCCAATGAGGAGAAAAATGTCCTAAAAAAAACAAAATTGGCCAAATGGAAAAGGAAGTCCAAAAGCTTACTGAAGAAAATACTTCCTTAAAAATTAGAATAGAGCAATTGGAAGCTAGTGACTTTATGAGAAATCAAGACACTGTAAAACAAATTCAAAAGAATGAAAAAGTAGAAAACAATGTGAAATATCTCATTGGAAAAACAACTGACCTGGAAAATAGATCCAGGAGAGAGAATTTAAAAAATTTAAAAAATTTAAAAATTATTGGACTATCTGAAAGCCGTGATCAAAAAAAGAGCCTCGACATCATCTTTCAAGAAATTATCCAGGAAAACTGCCCTGATATTTTAGAACCAGAGGGCAAAATAGAAATTGAAAGAATCCACTCATCTCCTCCTGAAAGAGATCCCCAAAGGAAAACTCCTAGGAATATTGTAGCCAAATTCCAGAGTTCTCAGGTCAAGGAGAAAATATTACAAGTAGCCAGAAAGAAACAATTCAAGTATTGTGGAAACACAATCAGGATGACACAAGATTTAGCAGCTTCTACATTGAGGGACCACAGGGCATGGAATATAATATTCCGGAGGGCAAATGAGATAGGATTACAACCAAGAATCACCTACCCAGCAAAATTGAGTATAATCCTTCAGGGGAAAAAAATGGTCATTCAGTGACATAGAGGACTTTCAAACATTCTTGATGAAAAGACCACAGCTGAATAGAAAATTTGATTTTCAAATACAGGACACAAGTGGAACATGAAGAGGTAAACAGGAAAGAGAAAATCATAAGAGACTTATTATGGTTGAACTGTTTACATTCCTGCATGGAAAGATGATATTTGTAACTCATGAGACCTTTGTCAGTATTAGGGTAGTTGAAGGGGAAAAAATTATATGTACATGTATATAGATATAGATAGATGGATAGATAGATAGATAGATAGAGGGCACAGGGTGAGTTGAAAATGAAGGGGTCATATCTGGAGAATAAAATTAAGGGGTGAGAAAGGATTATACTAGGAGAAGGAGAAAGGGAGAGGTAGAGTGGGGTAGATTATCTCACAAAAAAAAACCAGAAAAGAAAAGGCTCTTACAGTGGAGGGGAAATGGGGGAAGGTGAGAGGGAATGAGTGAATCTTATTCTCATAGAATTTGACTTAAGAAGGGAATAACATACACACTCAATTGGATATGGAAATCTGTCTTACCCTACAGGAAAATGGGGGGGGGCAGTAGGGGGATGATAGAGAGGAGGGCAGATTTGGAAAGGGGTTAATCAGAAGCAAGTACTTCTGAGGAGGGACAGGGTCAAAAGAAAGAATAGAATAAATGGGGGGGCAGGATAGGATTAAGGGAAATAGAGTTAGTTTTTCACTGCATGTCTGCTGTGGAAGTGTTTTGCGTAACTGCACATATATAACCTATATTTAGTTGCTTGCCTTATCAGTGAGGTTGGGTGGGGGAGGGAGGAAGGGAGAAAATTTGGAACCAAAGTTTTAAAAACACAAGTTTAAAAAAAATGTTTTCACATGCAACTGGGAAATAAGAAATACAGGAAATGGGGTACAGAAATCCATCCTGCCCTATAGGAAAACTGAAGGGGAAGGGAATAAGAGAAGGGGGGGAGAGATAGAAGGGAAGGCTGACTAGGGGAAAGGGTTTTCAGAATGCATGCCATCTTGGGGTGGGGGAGGGGCAAGATGGGGTGAAAATTTGAAACTCAAAATCTTGTGGAAGTAAATGTTGAAAACAAAAAAATAAATAAAAAATACGAGAATAAAAAAAGAAAATTAAAAAAAAACAACAACCAAAAAAACAGAAACACATAAGTACATGCATATTCACAACCTAATTAATCCATTTGGAAAGTTCAAATACTTAAACATAGATATTTTTCAATGGGGAATATAATATTACATTAGCAAATAGGTTTGAAAATTAGCACTTTCTTGACCTATTTTATTTTCCTGTATTGTGTTAAGAGATAAACCTATCGTTTGAGGGGATTAAAAGTCTACTGTGCCAGTGTTTCATGAAACAAAAGGGAAGCAGTTATGCAAAATGTAGAGAGTATTAAATCTAACATGAGGGAATACAGATACAAATCCTACCCTTTATCTCATTTGTGACCTTCAGTCCTGCTTTACCAAATGCTTTTTAAACTTTCACCTTGAATGAGGTAACCATGAAACATGGTAGATAGAGCACTGGACCTACAATTTGGAAGGCCTAAGTTTAATTCCAACCTTAGGCACTTACTAGCTCTTTCCTTGAACAAGTGTATGTAGGGTGGATTTTAGTGTGTGTAAGGAGGATTTTGTTATTCATTTTAGATAATAGTGCTAGGATCTTAGATAATATTTCCAATGAATTGTGGTTGAAAACATCTCCATCACGCTTGTGCAGTAGAGATATAGGAATGACAGAGTGTATGCCTGTGCTCTGCTATTGCTAAAGTTAACCTGTGAGGCTATTGTTGGCAATATGCTGTCTTTGTCTGTAACCCTGTAAAGCAAGTAGACTCTGGTCAGTAAGTGGGGAACCCATTTTGGGATTTGGGTAATACATAGAGGAATGCATGCACCTGCCTTGATTGGCCCCCATCAAGGCTTGGGGGGGGTATCTGTGTTTGCCTCCAGCATCCCCCATTGAGGCTCCAGTAGGAGTCATAGCTCCTACCATTCTCACCCGGCTCCAAGAGAAGGGTGATTAGGGAATGCTGTAGGAGTTGGTGCTCCCATTATCAGCAACTCCCTTTGAGAAGACTAGACTAGAATAAAGTAAGCTTATTGAACTCCTCTGAAGCTGTCTTCCTGTCTGACTGGATCAAAAGTGAACCTGTACTAGAACACTTGTTAGTGTTAGGAGCCCTCCTGTGGTCTCCTGCCCAACAAATAGTGTTACCTGTGTATTTATCTGTGAAACAACACGTTACTTAATCACTGTTTCAGTTTTCTCATTGAAATAATAGTGTCCACCTCAAGGATTGTTGTAAGGATCAAATGTAATTACATTTGGAGAAAACTTTCTAAATATTAAAGCATTATGTAAACATTATTGTTCTGCGTAATCATCTCAGACTCAACATGGTAAAAGAGAACTTGTTATCTTTTTTTCAAAAAAACTCTCTCCTTTTTCCAACTTCCTTATTACATTTCAAGGTACTGCAATACTTCCCAGGCTCTAAATTTCAGTTTTCTCTTTACCCTGTACTATCATTGCCTCTATATAACAAATCTGTTGTCAAGTCTTGTCATTTTTAGCTTTACAATGCTAATACAGATCGCATTATCTCTTCTCATATAGTCACCCCCTTTTAAAGGCTCTCATCACATCTTGCCTGGACCATTTCCATAGTCTTCCAATTGGTCTTTCTGTCTCACTTTTCTACCCACACTGATACAATCTTCCCTCAGCTGCAAGTGATTTACCTAAAGCTCGGGTCTGACTATGTTATCCTCAATAAACTCCAGTGGCTCCCTATTACTTCCAGAATCAAATATCTGTTAGACATTTAAGAGCCTTTATAACCTAACCTGGGTCATTTCTACATAGTCTATTTAAAATTGTACTTTCGTCCACATATTCCAGCTAGACTCACCTAGATGCTATCTCTCATATACAACATTCCATCTTCCAAATCTGGGCACTCTTGCTGGTTATCCCCAATTTCTGGAATGTTCTCCCTACTCCAAACCACCTCTCAGGTTTCCTGGTTTCCTTCAAGATTCAGTTCAATTATAAAATCCTATCTACTGCTGGAAGTCTTTCTCATTCATCCCTGTCCTCTGCCCTCCTCACCCCCAACTGCTAGTGCCTTATCTCTGAGATTACTTCTTCATTTTTTTGCATGTTTCTTACATGCATATAGTGATGTGTATGCTATTTGCTCCATTAGGATGGCATTTGAAAACATGGGTTGAATTATTGTCTTTCTTTGTGTCTCTGGAAACTTAGTACAGTATCTTGTGTGGAGTGAGTGCTTAATAAAAGCCTGTTTACTAAACTGACCGACTGACTGACAGACTGAAGCAATCAAAGAGTGTCATGTGGAATCTCTGCCCCAACAACATAAGTCATTGCTAAGAAATCAGGGCAATAGTTTATAAAATATCATATCTGGATTTATGAAGTCATGTGGACCAGGTGATAACAATGTTAGATTGATTTAGATGTTGATCACTAATTGGATACTAGAACACTTGTTAGTGTTAGGAGCCCTCCTGTGGTCTCCTGCCCAACAAATAGTGTTACTTGTGTGTTTATCTGTGAAACAACATATTACTTAATCACTGTTTCAGTTTTCTCATTGAAATAATAGTGTCCACTTCAAGGGTTGTTGTAAGGATCCAATGTAATTACATTTGGAGAAAACTTTCTAAACATTAAAGCATTATGTAAACATTATTGTTCTGCATAATCATGTCAAACTCAACATGGTAACAGATAGATATATGTGATATTTGGCCTATTTCTATGACCTAAATGACAGAAGTGACTTCATGTTTGACCACTGAATGACCCTCCTATGTACTGGGAAGTTACTATATAAGCATTTGTGACATTTGTTTAAATAACTCTGAGTAATCTATGTTTCAAATCCCATGCCAGTAGTCAACCGTTTTTAATGCAGAAAAAAAAGAAAATGCAGTAACATCAACCAAAAAAATAAAATCAAATATGATCTCAGGGCTTGCGAAAGTCCTATTGCTTTGGCCAGTCATGGTATGGATATGCCCCTGAACTCTTTTTTGTTCTGAACATGTTATTGGATGGCCATTGGCAGTTGATATTGCTTTCTTTGGAAATAGTTTGCTCATCTGTTTTGGCTTCTTATTTATTGGAGTATGGTTCCTAACCCTGTGTATTTTGTCAATTCATTCAGGCTTTTTTCATTATCTTAATTTCTGGAAGGGTATTCAAGTAAAGCATAAAACTGATAGTGTCTATGATACCATCAGGGCTTGGAGTAGAATTGTATCAAGAAATCATCTGTTTTCTAAGCTCTGATCTACTTAAATTTAGCTTTATCTATCAATAGTAGGTCTAGATTTAGGTGGTAAATTATTTAAGCATAACATTCTTTATTTTAAAAAGAAATGGTCCACAATCCTATTTAATTCCTATTTGTTTCCACAGTAATGTTGGCAGAGTGACAGAGATGAAAGCAAAGGTTTACAAAAACCATATAGTTTTTAGACCATCTGTCCATATTATTTAAATGCAGGATCCATGTCCAGTGTACAAGGAGATGACCTATGAGTGGAAGAATTTAATTATGATATCATTGATGTTCTTGTTATAAATTTATTAGATAAAATGAAATGGTGCCTAAACAAGAGGCTTGCTTACAAGTCCTTTCTGGGAAAGCACATAAAGAAGTTTGCTTTAGTACTTACTAAGCAGCATTTTATTGGCCACCTGAGATGACATTGGAGTGGTCAGGATGAGCTTTTGTCAATAGACTATCATGAAAATAAGTTCAGCTTATGGGCTCTCAATGTTGTGGAGAATAAAGAGGTAGCTATTTTCTATAAATAAATTGATAACAACCACTACAACATTTTAACAAAACTTCTACATCAAATAAATAGAGCTTTAATATTCTGTAACTTACACATGTAAATGTTCATAGGAGAAGAAAGGAAGAGAAAACATTAAAAATATGCCCAAGGTTAAGAAACAAGTATCCAAAGGTTTAATGATACAATATAAGCATTACACAAATATATCATGAATACATTTTTAAGGAATATTGAGAGGTGATAAACATGATGACATCAACTAATATTAAAAAAAAAGTTCTGTATCATTACATATAGGAAATAGCTGATTTCCAATGCAGGAATTATTTCTTAATTGACTGGGGTATTTTACCCTTTCCCCTTGTTGTGTCCATTGGCTCCAAATCACCCTGACCTCATCAGGATAGCCAGGTAGTAAGAAGATCCATCACCATAAGGGGCACAACTTGAAAGAAATAGGAGACACCAACTCTATTCCTTCAGATGAGGTGAAAGACTATCAGTACTTAACATCTGTCCCATCCCAATGTACTGAAGAACCTAGACCAATGTCATCTCACATACTGAGGCAACCTAAAGTTTCTTGGACCTTGACATTAGCCTTATGGTTGCATAAGGCAAATGGGAAAAATAGCTGGATATAGAGAGGAAGTACATGTTTGAGGTGACATAATTTTGAGTATAGAACTAATTCTCAAGCCATCCAAGAGAGGAGAGTGTACTTAACATTTCTGGAAAATCTGGGACATTATTATTACTATTAATTTAAGTTAATTAAAACATGCTTCCAAAACATTTTTATTTTACTGAATGTACTGATGTGCTTGTTATAAAAACAAATAAAAAACAAACCCTATGAAATTAAAGTCCCCTGTGAAATTCTTCAACTTCAATTCTGTTTTATTTTCAGAAACAACAAGCATTTCTGAGTGCCCTCATTACCTACTGTAGAGGAGCTTTACTTCACTACATAGGATTGGCATCATTGACCGATTCAGAAAATTAGCCATTGACTTGTGAATCTCTCTGGATGGATGACTATGAACAGAAAACAATAAATTTTACTACTGTCCCTTGTCTTTAGAGGTAGAGTTATGATCTGTCATAAGCCATCGGATGTCACTGAGGACCAATTGTTTACACTTGTAGAAATTGATTCAATCAGTAGCACCTTCAAAGATAAGATGAAATAGTATATGAGAAGTGCTTTATAAATCTTAAAGCTGTCAATAAAGCCTTATTAAACATCTACTGTATCCCAGATTCTGTGCTAAGTAACAAGGATATGAAGAAAAAGCAAAAATTAGTTCTGGATTACAATCTAATAGGGGAAGATACATAAAAAAGAAGGTGAAAAGGTGTGTGTTTGTGCAGCATGGGGAATGATGAAGCCCTATAACATGTTTGGAAATTATAAGGTATCTGCCCTGGTTCCTCTCATATAGTAGAGGACCTGGGAGGAGCTCTCTGATGTTTACTTTTTATCCTGTCCTTCCAGGGAGGAGTGCAAATGGTAAGAGGTACTGAATAGTTGAAGAACCGATTTTATCTTGAAGGAAGACAGATTTCTGGAGACAATGGAGAAGTCCAATGGAGTATCCAAGTAGGAAGTAAAGCACGTGTTAATGCTACTTTTATAGTTATACTTATTTTTATTACAGAACATTATACAAATGAATACAAGAATGAGAATTCAGCAATTCCACATCTACAATACCTCTGAGTCTATGACTTTATAACTTATACTGGACAGATTGCAATATCCTTCTGATACTGTTCTCTAAGAGCAAATCTTGAATATTTCACCAAATTTGTATCACTTAATTATTTCCCTAGCACTTATTACTCCATGTGCATTTATGTACCTGGTAAAGCAAAATTAAGTATCATTGCCCTGAGTCAAATGCCAATGGAGATTATAGGTTTGGTTTTTTTTTTCTGCCTTTTTCTCAGAGATCAGGTTCTATGATCCCATGATTCTATGACTTCCAGACCTACTACTTTCCAGTCAAATAACATTGCCAATTGTGTAGGACACCTGATTGGTTCAAGCATGAAAAGATTTGACAGGGATAACCAACAGAGAAATTTACTGAGGAATTCAAACTATTCACAAGTCATGAGGATGCATTGTCTGTTCATAAATGATACCTTTCATGGGAAAATGACATTACCGTTTCAGAAGGCAGTTGACATATTATCTTGACCACATTGCATAAATGGCATCTGGAAATTATTTTCTTGAAAGGACTGAGTAGAAGCTGTGACTGGTGTTCTGGAATTGATTTTTGTATTGAAAAGACTATAAATGAGTATCACATGCCAAGCTACATTGCATGATTTACCAAGGTCACCTATTTTTGGAGAAGAGGGAGAGGATGAGCTAGATTATAAGCTTCTTGAGGGCATATGTATACCATATTAGTATTGATAATTCCTATTATAATATCTTTTGGATTGTAGATGGCTAATGAATGTATGAATCCAGTACTATTCAATCCAAAATGCTTTGGTTTAGAATTTATATTGAGTTTTACAGGAGCATTGAAAGGGAAAATAGCTCTATTGTTATTGACTCTCCTGAATAGCTCAAAATTTTCCTTGTTCTGTCTCAGGCTATTAATCAACAAGTTTATATCAAGAATTTATTATGTCTCAGATTCTCTGTTGGGTCCTGGTAAGGCAAAGTCAAAAATTAAAAAATCTCCATCATCAAAGACCTTACAGTCAATCAAAGAAAACATATGTAAGTAGAAATGAATACATAAAAATTATATATAATATAATTTGGGGTTTGGATTCAAATAGAGTGATCCTTTCCTTCCCCAACAATGAGTCCAGTAACTTGGAGAGAGCTATGGAGGCTTCATGTAGAAATCATCATTTGAGATGGGTTTTGCTTTATGAATCAGTTCTTAGAAACACAGTGATTGCCAGGGATGGTGTTTTTCACAATTAATCTGTTTTTGCCTCAATTTCTGTAACTTTTATTTAGTTTTATATAGCACACTCACTTTAAAGAAAAACTCCAAATAATTGATCCCACTCATACAAGAAAAAAAAGTTAATTTAAATTGACCTACATTGTATACAGCATTCTGTGCCATTATCTATACAAATCCCATCTCTCTGAAGAAGACAGGAGGCATGGTTATCCATTCCTCAGAATGATTTCTGAATTCTATATCTACTCTTGTTTGATTTAAATTGATGTAGTTATTATGATTAAGAAGTTAAGTGGAAATGGCAAACTTCAATGGAATATTCCAGTGAAATGTGTGTAAAGGCTCAGGGCTGACCTTCTGGTGCAATGTGGGGCTTTTGGATATATAAATGGGAGGAAAAGTCAAAGAAAAGTTACCAAATATGGCTTTTCTAACTTTATTCTTTTCTTGGGGCTGGCACTATAAATAGATATATAAAACTCCATGTATTTTTAAATATTAGGAGGAATTCGGAGGAATTCTGTCCTTAAAATCCTAGATAGCTGTAGAAAGACTTCTTTATCTTATTACATATACATGTACTCAGCTCCAACTTTGGTAAGCTGCCCTTCATTTGCTAGTCTTGTTTGACTCAGGACTGCTGTTTGGATTTGATACCTGTTGAGTTTTCTTGCAGCAAGAGATATTCATCTTTTAGATCTACTGGATTTCTTGTTTTCCGTAAGTGTATACACATTCAATGTAGCAGTGGTGAGCAGAATCATCTTCAAAAAAGTTTTTGTATAGTTTTTGTGTTTTGAGAACAGGGCAGGATCCCCATCTGCCACAGTAAGCAGGTAAGGGTTAGTTCAGGTGAAACAGACAATTTTTCAGGCACCTTTTCTAGTCCCATTTTCACAGATATTAATCTGAAAAAAAAACAGACATTACACTTGATCTTAGGCAAAAGACCAAAAAGATAATCCTGAATGATTAATACTAAAGATCCTTCATGAAGCCTTTCCTGATCATCTCAGCTCCCACTGACAGTTCCTTCCTCTCGACTTTTATAGTCCTAAATTGTCAGGACGGCTCATTCAGGACTTAGCTCATTCTCTGTCTCTATGTCTGTTTCTCTGTCTCTGTCTATATACATATATGTATATGCACATATATGCAGATGTAGATGCACATATAAATATACAGAATGTATATGTATGCATATAATTTTGTGTGCATATATACCATGCAGTTTATGTGATAATTCATATTTATATAGCACTTATTTGTCAACGGTCTTTTGGCTGATTAATGACTTTGGTTATACACATATATGTGCATAAGTGTTTATATGTGTGTGTGTATATATATGTATTATATATTATATATATATATATATACACACATAAATATGGATGGATAGATAGATAGATAGAGAGATAGATTCACCTAATTAAGATATCAGGCTTAAGTAGAATGGGTTAGTAACCTCAGAGCAACCCATGCCAACAATTACAAAAAGAACTTAGATCATATACCTTCCTGATAAGGGATCATTGACATGGTGTTTATATTATAAGAAACCTATCACTGTGATTTTGTTACATAGTAGATTCTGAACATATGTGTTTATGTACACTTGTTATGATACTTGTAAATCATCACAGTGTTAAACAGGAACACATTATTCTTTCTTCCTTCCTGTCTTCTTTTTGATTGGGAATGATAAAGAACATTTCTATCGTATGACCAATAAACATTGGCAAACTTGAAAGTTTTAAATCCGTCAAATGTTGAGATATGTAAACTGTGGAATAACCCCTCAATACATGATATGGGGGGGCAGTAAAAAAAGTCAAGGTGATTGCAATTCAACATATATATTTGGAAAGCTCTTCGGAGATACACTGAATGTATTCTAAAAGGAAATGAGTACATGTCTACTCTCTGTGCTTCTAATAAAGCTTTAATAGTAAAGAACAAGACAATTTAAAAGAACAAGATTATTACGTGTGAACCAAATATACGGAAGTTTTAGGATATTGTACAGAAAGACTGATATCTGAGCTGATTAAGACACAAAGGCAGAAGAAGAAATAATATATGGAGACTTAAAATAGAAAGAATCATTGAATCATATAGTTAAGCAAATGAGATAATGAAGAAATATTCCTTTGGTCCACTATCAAAACTCTTCCCATGAGATTAATTTTAGATATAATCCCTGGGAAGTGAGAGAAACATTTAAGGTTTTACATATGAAAAAAGAGGAGTTATTAAATGGAGAAATTGGAAAATTGTCAGGAAGACTAAGGAACTGAATATCTATATATTTATCTTCGAATATATGTGAATTTACTAAATGGGATTAAAGAAAAGATGAATAAGATTACAGGGGAAAAATTTCCCAAGCTCACAGGAAAATGTTAATTTACATACAAATATTGGCATTACATATCTCAACCTCTAAACTGGAAAGAAATATTTAAGTTCTTAGTATGTAGAAATATTTTTAAAGACAAATAATATATCCAAACCCTTTTACCCAGGGATTCCACTGCTGTGTATATACAACTGGTAGGTTAGTGACTTTTTTTTTAAGAAGGACCAGATGTGCTCAAATATTTGCAGCAGCATTTTGTGTGTGGGGGTGGGGGGGGGAGTAAATATTTGGAAACCAAGCAGATACCCATTGATTGGGGAGTGACTATACAACTTGTGGCACCTAAGAGTTATGGAATATCTCTGTGTTGTAAGAAATAATAATTAAGAGCATGGAAAGCCTACTTGAACCAATACAATGTAAGGTAATCAGAGCCAGGAAAAGATTAGACTCAATGACTACAGAAATGCAAATAGAAAAAAAAAATAAAAACTACAGTGAAAAGACCATTTTGTTAAATTTTAATGAACAAACCTGGAAGGAAGGAAAAAAAGAAAAGATGCTTCCCCCTCAATCCTTTGAAGAGGATCGGGTTTATGAATGTGGAACATTGTATGAAATGCCATTTTTTAAAACAATGTCTTGTTCAATTTTCTTTTTACTATTATTTCTGTGGTTGTTAGTAAGGATGGCTATGTAGTAAAGGTGAGAGAGAGTTATAGTGGAAAATCTACACAATGTGAAACAAAATATTTCAATAAAAATCTTTAAAAAACTCTGAATGTAAAGTTATCTTTAAAAATATTCTTCCACATTCTCTCTCTCTCTCTCTCTCTCTCACACTCTCACACACACACACACACACACACACACACACACACACAGGGATTAAGTGAATTTAGTGCAGAGGACATACATTTGTTATTTGTACTGGACATGACATCAAATATGTATAGGTCTATGAGGATCCTGGGATTTTTGCCTAGAGGAGTTCTTGAGGTTCCTTCTAGCTCAAAGATTACGTGTCACTAGTGAGCAGAGATAAGTAGTCAATGTGCTCATGGGACCTCCAGGAAACAAATGCTTCAAAATTCCTTCCCTTAGGTATTTTTGTCAATCTTCCATATATTTCTGAAGACTGGGTTGCTCCTCAGTGATTATTATTCTAAACATTCCACTCGCTTAGAATCTATCTATGCTGCCTGGTTCAATCATGGGCAGGTGCAACATATTGCATAGTCACTCCCCATGAGCAATCAAGGAGAGGGGTGGGAAAGAATAACATAGAAGGTGTCCTGGAAGGTATTAAGCAATTCAGATAAAGTTCCTTAACTTCAACAAACATAGGATACCTAACTGTCATATATAAATTGGTAAGATCTATATAATGTATTCTATTTTTTTATTCTGAACTTAAGAAATAAAACAAGCATTTTCATAGCAAAGTGGAATAGAAAAAAGAGAGTTGCACCTGAAGCTGCAGATCTATTATGTACAACTTCCTATTCCTTTTAAATATTCCACAAAGTTATCATGCAACTTTCTTTCCCACCTCCTTTCCCCTTTACCTTGTATATGGCTAGCATTAGACACAAATATGTGTGTATATTTATGTAGATGTATATGTGTGTATATATTCAGTTCTTTCTCTGGATGCAGATAGCATCTTCCTTCATGGGACCTTTGTAGTTAATTTGGTTATTTATAATAGTCAGAATAACTTGGTCACTCAAAGTTGTTCTTAAAATAATATTGTTGTTATTGTATACAACATTTTCTTGGTTCTACTCATTTTGGTCTTGATTATTTCAAGCAAGTTTTCCCATGTTTTTTTTTTTTCCCCTAAATCACCAAGCTTATAATTTCTTATAAAGAGTAGTATTCCATCATGATGAACATATACCATAATTTGTTTAGCCATTCCCCAAATAGACGAGCATCCCAACAATTTCCAGCTCTTTGCCACCATAAAGAAAGCTGTTATAATGATTTTAAAACATATAGACTCTTTCTCTTTTTCCCTAATCTTCTTGGGAAACAGACCTAATAGTGGTTTTGCTGAGTCAAAGGATATAGGCAGTTTAATAATTCTTTGGGCAAAATATCTCCAAAAATGGTTGGATCAGGACACAGGTCCACCAACTATGAATTAAAGTTCCAATTTTTCAACATCCCTCTTAACATTTGTTGCTTTCCCCTTCTATCATTTTAGTCTATCTGGTAGGCATAAAATGATATCTCAAGGTTGTTTTAATTTATATTTCTCTAATCAATAATGATTCAGATCATTTTATATGACTATAAATTGATTTAATTTCTTCATAAAAAAACTACTTGTTCATATCCTTTGACTATTTATCAATTGGGGAATGTATCATGTACTTATAGATTTGACTGTTGATATTTGAGAATTTGGTAGTTCTTTATATATTTGATATATTGAGGAAGTGTCTATGATTTCCCTCTGCTCCAATTTTCTCCTTTCCTTCTGATCTTGGTTACACTGGTTTTATTCGGACAAAAACTTATTAATTTAATGTAATCAAAGTTGTCCATTTAATTTTGATTTTTTTAAATATATTTATTTTTAGTTTTCAACATTTACTTCCACAAGATTTGGAGTTCCAAATTTTCACCCCATCTCACCCCTCCCCCCACCCCAAGATGGAATGCATTCTGAATACCCCTTCCCCTAGTCTGCCTTCCCTTCTATCTCTCCCCCCCCTCTCTTATCCCCTTCCCCTTCTATTTTCCTGTAGGGCAGGATAGATTTCTGTACCCCATTTCCTGTATCTCTTATTTCTCAGTTGCATGTGAAAACATTTTTTTTAAACTTGTGTTTTTAAAACTTTGGGTTCCAAATTTTCTCCCTTCCTCCCTCCCTACCCACCTTCACTGAAAAGGCAAGCAACTCAATATAGGTTATACATGTGCAGTTATGCAAAACACTTCCATAGTAGACATGCTGTGAAAAACTTACTCTATTTCCCTTAATCATATTCTGCCCTCCCCATTTATTCTATTCTTTCTTTTGACCATATCCCTCCTCAAAAGTATTTGTTTCTGATTGCCCTCTTTCTCAATCTGCCTTCCTTTCTATCATCCCCCTACTCACTTGTCCCCTCCCCCACCATTTTCCTATAGGGTAAGACAGATTTCCATACCCAATTGAGTGTATATGTTACTCCCTCCTTAAGTCAAATCCTATGAGAATAATATTCACTCATTCTGTCTCACCTTCCCCTGTTTCCCCTCTATTGTTAAGAGCTTTTGTTTTTCTGGTTTTTTTTTTGTGAGATAATTTACCCCATTCTACCTCTCCCTTTCTCCTTCTCCTAGTAAAATCCTCTCTCACCCTTTAATTTTATTCTCCAGATCAACTCACCCTGTTCCCTCTATGTATCTATTTATCTCTCTCTCTCTCTCTCTCTCTCTCTCTCTCTATATATATATATATATATACACATATATACATACATATAATATTTTCCCTACAACTACCCTAATACTGACAAAGGTCTCATGAGTTACAAATGTCATCTTTCCATGCAGGAATGTAAACAGTTCAACCTTAATAAGTCTCTTGTGATTTCTCTTTCCTGTTTACCTCTTCATGTTCCACTTGAGTCTTGTATTGGAAAGTCAAATTTTCTATTCAGCTCTACTCTTTTCATCAAGAATGCTTTAAAGTCCTCTATGTCACTGAATGACCATTTTTTCCACTGAAGGATTATACTCAGTTTTGCTGGGTAGGTGATTCTTGGTTGTAATCCTGTCTCCTTTGCCCTCCAGAATATTTTATTCCATGCCCTACAGTCCTTTAATGTAGAAGCTGCTAAATCTTGTGTTATCCTGATTGTGTTTCCACAATACTTGAATTGTTTCTTTCTGGCTGCTTGTAATATTTTCTCCTTGACCTGAGAACTCTGGAATTTGACTACAATATTCTTAGGAGTTTTCCTTTGGGGATCTCTTTCAGGAGGTGATGGGTGGATTTTTTCAATTTCTATTTTGTCCTCTGGTTCTAAAATATCAGGGCAGTTTCCCTTGATCATTTCCTGAAAGATGATGTCTACGCTCTTTTTTTGATCACGGCTTTCAGACAGTCCAATAATTTTTAAATTCTCTCTCCTGGATCTATTTTCCAGGTCAGTTGTTTTTCCAATGAGATATTTCACATTGTTTTCTACTTTTTCATTCTTTTGAATTTGTTTTACAGTGTCTTGACTTCTCATAAAGTCACTACCTTCCAATTGCTCTATTCTAATTTTTAAGGAAGTATTCTCTTCAGTAATCTTTTGGATTTCCTTTTCCATATGGCCAATTTTGCTTTTTAGGACATTCTTCTCCTCATTGGCTTTTTGAATCTCTTTTGCCATTTGGGTTAGGCTGTTTTTTAAGGTGTTATTTTCTTCAGTATTTTTGGGGGTCTCCTTTAGCAAGCTGTTGATTTGTTTTTCATGATTTTCTTGCATCACTCTCAGTTTTTCCTCTACTTCTCTTACTTGCTTCTCAGAATCCCTTTTGAGTTCTTCCAAGGCCTGGGACTGATTCATATTCTTCTTGGAGGCTTTGGGTGTAGGAGTTTTGACTTTGTTGTCTTCTTCTGGTTGTATATTTTGATCTTCTTTGTCTCCAAAGTAAGATAATATAGTCTGACTCTTTTTGTGCTGCTTACTCGTGATCCCAGCAAATTACTTGAGTTTTAAACTCTTTCTTAAGGTAAGAGTCAGCTTCCAATATGGAGAATGTACTGCCCCATGCTTTGGGGGTTGATATAGCTATTTTCAGAGACACTTGCCCCAGGTCTGCCCCTCAGAACTGTGACCCAGATCCAAGCACGGGCAAAGCAAGAGATTCTTGCCTCAGCACTGGCAAAGAAATCCCTGCAATCACCCTCTGATCAGCCACTTGATTCCCCCTCAGTCTGTGGGCCAAAAGCTCAGGAGACAGTTGCTGCCCTGGGAGCAGCTGAGACTTCTACCTCTCACTGTAGTCACAGACTTTTCCCACTGACTTTCTAAGTTGTCTTTGGTTTTCATGAGTTGAGAAGTCTGTAAACCACCACAGCTGCCTGTGATTCAGTCCTCTGAGGCCTGCTCCAGGGTCGCTGCATCCTGCGCTCCCACGCTGCACTGTGCTCCTCTCGCTGCCCAGCGTAATAAACCTTTCAGATCAACCATATAGGTTGTCTTGGGTTGGAAATTTGTTTCCCTCTGTCTTTTTGTGGGTTCTGCTGCTGTAGAATTTGTTTACAGCCATTTTTTTACAGATATGGGGGAGAGCTCAAGCCAAAGTTGTCCATTTTATACCTCACAATGCTGTCTATATCTTGTTTGTTCATAAATTGTTCATGTATCTGTAAGTCTGCAAGGTGATATATTCCATGTTCTTCAATTTTTCTTGTAATATCTGGATTATGTATCCATTTTGGCCTTATCTTTTTAAATAGTATTTTTAAAAATTATTAATTTTAATTAATTAATTTAATTTAATTAAAATTAATTTTAATTAATTAATTAAAAATAATTAATATTAAAAATTTTTTTTTTACCAAATAATGAATCCTTGTCCTGAAACCCTAAATCTTTACACTTATCAAACACTGTTACTATATTCTTTTACTACTGTAAATTGTATGCCTGATCTGTTCCACTCATCAATCTTTTTTATTTCTTAGCCAGTAACAGATAATTTTTATAATTACTGCCTTATAGTTTAAGTTCTGGTACTGCTAAGCCCATTTTATTTATTTATTTATTTATTTTCATAAATTCCTTTGATATTCTTGACTTTTTCTTCTTCCAAATGAAGTTTATTATTATTTTTTAATTCATTAAAATTGTTTTTGGTAATTTCATTGGGATTGCATTGAATATATAAATTAGTTTAGGTAAAATTGTCATTTTTATTATATTGGTCCTACCTGCCCATGAACAATTAATATTTGTCTATTTATATAAATCTTATTTTATTTGTATAAAAAGTTTTGGTTTTTTTACTGATTTTCTTCATATAATTCGTGTTGTTTTGGCAAGTGTACCTCCAGGTTTTTTATACTGTCTAGAGTTATTTTAAATGGGGTGTCTCTAGCTTTCTCTTCCTGCAGAGTCCTGTTGCTGATATATAGGAATGCTGTTGATTTACTTGGGTTTGCTTTGTATCCTGCTACTTTGCTAAAATTATTAATTATTTCAACTAACTTTTTAATTGAGTCTTTAGGATTTTCCAAGTATATAATTATATAACCTACAAAAAAGATAGTTTTATTACCTCATTGCCCATTCTGATTCTTTCTATTTCTTTTTCTTCTCTTATTGTTATTGCTAGAATTTCCAGTACAATACTAAATAATATTGGTGGCAATGAGCATCCTTATTTCACACCCAATATTACTAAGAAAGCTTCTAGCTTATCTTCATTACAAATAATGTTTGCTGATGGTTTTAGGTAAATGTTTCTTATCAATTTAAGGAAAAGTTCATGTATACCTAAACTTTCAAATGTTATTTTTTAATAAAAATGAATGTTGCACGTTATCAAATGCTTTTTCTGCATCTGGTATAATAATATGATTTTGTTACTTTTATTATTGATACAATCAATTCTGTTAATAGTTTTCCATATGTCAAACCACACCTATGTTTTTGCTATGAATCCCCTTTGGTCATAATATGTAATCTTTGTAATACATTGTAATCTTTTTTGCAAATATTTTATTTAGAATTTTTGCATCTATTTTCATTAATGAAGTTAGTCTATAATTGTCTTTCTCTGTTTTTACTCTTCTTGGTTTAAGTATCAGTATCATACTTTTTTCATATTATTCCAAGTATTTTATGTAATATTGGAATTAGTTGGTCTTTAATGTTTGATAGAATTCATCTTTAAATCCATTTTGTCCTGGTGTTTTTTTTTTTCTTAGAAAGCTCATTGGTGGCCCTTTCAATTTCTTTTTCCAAAGTAGTTCTATTTAGATGTTCTATTTCCTCTTCTGCTAATCTAGGCAGTTTATATTTTTGAAAATATTTTTCCATTTCACTTAAATTGTTATATTGACATATAATTAGGCAAAATAAATTCTCATTATCACTTTGCTTTCATCTTTATTAGTGCTATATAGCATTATAACCCTCCACCCCAACTTGCTTCCTCTATATCAGTTCTCCTTCTATTGCCTCATTTGTATGAGATAATTGCTCCTTTCTCTGCTCAATTTTTTAGAATCACCCACATCATACTCAGCTCAGCCCCAACCTTTCTTTTAAACTACTATTGATGACAATCTTAAGAATAATTGTATCATTTGTACATATAAGAATTAAATAGTTTGACCTTATTGAGTTCCTTATAATTGGTCTTTAATGTTTACCTTATATTGTTCCTAGATCTTATATGTCAAATTTTTCATTAAGTTCTGGTCTTTTTGACACAAATACCTGAAAGTCTTTCAGTTAATTAAATATCTATTTTTCCCCATTTAGTATTATAGTAAACTTTGCTGGGTATGTTATTTTTGGCTGCAACTCCAAGTATTTTACTCTTTCAAATATAATAAAGTACTCAGAATATAATTAAAAAAAGATGTATAGTCTTTTAGTGTTGTGGCTGTTAGGTTGTGTATAATTATGATTGTGGCTCAACAATATTTGATTTTTTTTCTCTTGTTGCTCTTAATATTTTCTCTGTAAACTAGGAGCATTGAAACTTGGCTATGACATTCCTGTAGGTTTTCATTCTGGGATCTCTTTCAGGTGGTGATCAGTGGATTTTTTTTTCTATTTCTACTTTACCCTCTTGTTCTAGTACTTCAGTGCAATTTTCTTTAATTATTTCTTGTAATATTGTATCAAGATTCTTTTTAGATCATAACTTTCAGGTAGTCCAATAATTCTTATATTGTCTCTCCTTGATCTGTTCTCCAGATCAGTTTATTTTCCTTAATGAGATATTTCACATTCTCTTTTTATTTTTTCATTCTTTTTATTTTGTTTCATTGTTTCTTGGTGTCTTATAACATCATTTACTTCCGTTGTGTAATTCTAGGTTTCAAGGAGTTGATTTCTTTTTTAAGATTTTTGGATCTCTTCTTCCAGGTGGTTGATGTTGTTTTCCTAATTTTGTTGGATTTCTCTTATTTTTTCCCCTAATTTTCCCTCAGTGCCTCTTTTTTTGATATATGAGGTCTTTTTTAAGCTCTTCTAAGAACTCTTTTTGGGCTCATGGCTATTTGACATTGCACTTTGTGGTAGGGGTGGCTTTTGTTTTTTCTTTTTACTTTACCATCATTCTCTGAATATGAATCCAGTTTTTCTCTGTCCCCATAGTGGCTATCTATGGTTGGGTTCTTTCTCTTTTGTTTACTCATTTTTTTTTGCTTTATTTTATTTTCAGCAACTTATTATTATAATCAACTCCAGTCCTGGGTTGTGGGGAATAGTGTCCCAGGCCTCAGGTCCTTCTGACTGCTATTTTCTGAACATTGTCTAGGGCTCAACCATGGCACTCTTCTCCATCTCTGAACCACAGCTAGGGACCCTAGTCAATCTGTGTCACAAATGCTCTTGATCCTTATGGACCTTCCAGTGGCTGCAACCTTCAGCTCTGCCTTCTGGACTGGAACTGAAACCAGGGACTCTATTCTCCTGCAAGTGCCCACAGACAGACTTAATGGGAGGAACCACAAGAATGAAGCAATAAAACAAAATGACAAAGGAAAAGGAGAACAAATAGTATGCTACCATCTGCATTCAGACTTCATATTTATTTCTCTGGGCATGGAAGGTTTAAGAATTCCTGATGTGTATTAATATATGGCAATCTCATTTCTATGAAGTAACTATTTTTCACTGTAAATATATGCTATTTTTTTTTTTACTTTTTCTACCTTGGCATAATAGGTCAAAATTTAAAATTAAAAATGAAGTTTAAAATTTCCTAAAATCACTGTTTTTCATCATTTCAAATAGTAGACTATTTGTCATTTAAATCATTTGTCAACTAATTAATGAAAGTGATCATTAAAAGTAAAATCTATACCTTTGTCCAGAAGAAAGAATATAATTCTATTAACACTTTGTTTCTTAAACAAATTTCACAAAATTTTGATAAGCTCTTATTAAGGGGAAAGTTCTATGCCAAGTTCTGGGGATGTAAAGGTTGCAAAAACAATAGAGACCATGATCTTATGAAGTTTGCAATAGAATAGATTTAATAACCCATGACTTTTTTCATGAACTTTCACATGTCATGTAGATTTATTTTGTGTGGACTTTTACATATTCTACTAGGACTAGGAGATGTTCATCTTTGTAACCCATAGAACACATCACCTTAGCATAGGGGGGAGAAGCAGATTATATATACCTTGACTTTATAAGAGCTTTAATATATTGTCATGCACATTGCCAATGGTTTATTTTTGTGATGTGCACTCCATTACTATGTGTCAATTTTTGCAATAATCTTCAAAAAATTCTCATATTCAATCAAGAAGAACTGTAATTATCAATGTTGTGATATGGTCTGAGATCAGAGAATATACTTGGAAGCAAGACAAAATTCATCCTCAAGCCAGTTTTTTAAAGAAAAATTCACTTTTGAAATGGAAATACACTTAGATATCTAAAGTCTGATGCTGATGGGACTGCTAGAAAGGGATGGACCAACTTGACCAGACTAGGCAGGGAAGAATTGACTTTAAGGGGAGAGATATAGTGAGGAAGAGTACATGCTGGTACTCTCCTGTTTTAATTATTCAACACTGCTAGACAGAGTAAAAATTTGGCCAGTGTTTTCTAAATGTTGCTGTCCTAGGATGATGTCTTAGTTGTTCCTTCTAATTATTGCTCTGTTGTAAATTCCATTGTGTACCTTAATGTAGAAAAAGAAAATGTTCTAAATAGTCTCCAAACAAGAGAGGATACAAAATCTCATTTCTGTTTGTATAGATTTTGTGTTTTGATGTTTTATGCTTTTTTTTAAAGGTTGTAGTGTGTTAAAATTCACATCCATGTATATAATATGCTTTAGCAAATGATGCTCTTTTGGACCATGTTAGTGATTGTACCATCAGTTATTCTGAGATTTATGCATCTGTAGCAGGAAGAGTTAAATGTTTTGGTTTTTCTCATTTTTTTTTGTTATCTAAAACACCAATTACTCTGTTTTACATATTTAAATATGGGTGTCTGATCTGAGGATTCACAGGACTTCAAACAAAATAATGAAATCACATGTGAGGGATCCTGTCACTTCTTTTCACCACATGTGGTGCTCAGTGACATTTTTGTCATTTTTCCAGAGGTTTTGTGATAATTCTTAACTAATCTTTTGGAAAAGTAGCCAAGGATGTTTTCACAGCCCTTTTGGTTTTACTGTCACCAGGGGCTAGCAGTTGTCAGGTGTGTTGGAGCTATGACAGAATAGTCTAATGACCATGGGATTTGTATAAACTAGATGCTCAGAAATAATAACAATCAGAAAGAAGATAACCTTAATTTTGGAGAAAAAAAATGATCAGGTCCATTTTAGAACTGATTATCCTCACTGAAGTACATTCTTTTCCAAACTTCCTCATTTCTGTTGAGAGCACCACTATCATGACAGTCCCCCTAGTTTACAGCTTCAGTGTCATCCTGGTTTATATCATTTCCCTGAATACTAAATCTAATCACTGTCTAAGTCTTGTTGATTTTCTTTCCACAATACCTCTTGTGTCGATTCTCATTTTTTTTTTACTTACATGGCTACCACCCTAGTTCAGGTCCTTATCTCCTAACCAAGACTATTAAATTGCTAATAGCTTCCTAATTTCACTCTCCTCCTCCAGCATCTTCCCCCTTTAAGTATCCTACTCATAAATTTGAATATAATTTTCCCAATGAACAGTTATAACAATATCATTCCACTCTCTTCTAAAAATACTCATTGGTTCTAAGTTGTCTCTAGATAAAGTATACATTAATTCCTAAAGTCAAGAATCTAAAGTCATCTGCTATCTGATTCCAACCTACATGTTCAAACTTATATCACATAACTCTACAATCCACTTTCCAGGCAAACTAGCCTACAAGATACCCCCCAAATTTGGCATGATTTCTTCTATCTCTGAGCCTTAACCCAAGGTATTCCAACATTTGGAAAGCCTCTTCTTGGATTCTATATTTTCCTTCCAAGCTCAGCTGTTTCAATATCCTTTATGAAACCTTTCCTGATCTACCTAATTGCCAAGCCTCCCTCTTTCAAAATACTTGTATTTACCTATACATGTATATGTTCTGTTTTTCTAATAGAATAAAAACTCCAGGAAGATAGGGAATGTTTCCTTTTTGATTTTGTGTTTGTTTTCTCAGTGCTCAGGCCAGTTCTCTGTTGAGTAGCTGGGCTTAATAAATATTTGCTGAATAAAGGACAAACACTAAGAAAAGCAGATTATATAAAATAACATTTCAAATATATATTCAGATATATGTATGTGTGTTTTGTATATATGTGTGTCTGTATGTGTATGTTTCTGTATATATGTGTGTCTGTATGTATGTGTTTCTGTGTTTATTCAATTCTTACTTGCTTGATAGCTTCTTTTAAAGACAATAATACCCTAGAGATATTTATGCCTTTCTGAAGTGAACTTTCCTTATCATACTTCATATATCATAGAAATTCTTCACCTTTTGCTTAAGTCACCGATTCTCTTTCAGCTGAGTTAAATTGATATGAACCTAATTATTCTAGATATTCCTTTTCTCTTCAGATCAGTCTTCAGTCCATATTTTTCCCACTCTTTCTGATATAGTTTTTTTTTTTCATTCGACCATATTTTTTTGCAATTGTTCTTTCAGCAGCCTCTATCAGAATGCCTCTTTTAGGATTCACTAACATAGACTCAGTTCTTTGAAGTAATAAGCTACTAAAACTGGATCACTTATATATGTGCTCCCAAAATTTGGCATATTCAGGTCAGAGTTTCCCTCCTTCTTTCTGTATTGACCTCTCTCTCTCTCTCTCTCTCTTTTTCTCATTCTCATAGCCCTCTCATTTGGCACTTCTGTGTCTTCAGCACTACTTTATATTGGCATAACAGTGACAGGATAACAATGTTAGAGGTGAATAAATTAATGTAGGGATTATATGTATGGACCAGACTTGTAATTTTATTGGTGCAGTGAAACCTCAATGAGGGAATTTCTTGTAGCAATGCAGATAAACTGATCTGTAATCCAAAGTCAGAGATAAATGCCTGGGATATAGATAAAAGCTAACTATTTTTATTGCTTTATGGTTTGCAAAGCACTTTAAAAATATTGGGTATTTTTTTTTCTTTTCCACAACTCCATGAGATAGGTTGTATTATTATTCTCATTTTACTTAGGCCGAGAAAACCTGAGTGACTTGCCTAGAATCACCCAGGGAGTGGCATAAAAGGCATGACTTAAAACCATATCTTCTTGAGTTTGGAAACAGCTCTCCATTAACTATTATACATACATAGATACATATATGCACACTTACATGTATGTACATATGTAGTATAAATGTATGGATGAATACATACATATATATGTAGAATCTGGTAATTTATTACAAATAATGCTTATGATTGAGAAATTGCAAAAAAAGTTATAGTCAAACATCTAATTAATGAAATAGCCAGTCCTGGAGCATATTTCTAATTCTCATTCTCATATGCTTTCTTTTTATGTGCATGTGTTTTCTGTCCCCAACTGTAATGTTGCTTTCATTGAGCCCCCAGTATTTGGAATGGTGTTTTGTACATAATAGGTCCTCAATGAATGTTTGATAATGATATTTCTCTCACAAAGCCAAATTAAAAGTCTTTTACTGTAGTTCTAGGCTTTTCCACTGGAATTTCAATTTCTACTTAAAGACTTCATATAGGGTAATATCACATCCATAAAGGGTCAAGCAGACTCACTTCAATTAATGAATTTCTATACTACCAGTGAGCATGCCTGCCTACCCTCGACTACCTTAAGATCTACAATAAGTAATCTGAAATTGAAATTTGGCTTTTCCTTCAACATCTTTGGAGACATTCAGTAAGCATTCACCAGCATAAATTTCACTTTCACTGTGGAATAACAGGATAATCAAAGTCAAGTATATTAACTTTCTTCTATCAACTGTTTGCCACTTTTAACTTAAGTTTACCTTTAAAATTCATTTTAAAGCCTATTTTTATAAGCTTAATTTGTTTGGAATTCAGTGAAAGGGGGGGCTGAGCTTTTCTACTTGAGGATAGGACAAGCTTGAATGAATGAAAAATTGATGTGTTTGGGGGCTCAGGATGAGGTGCAGAACTATGGCAAAGAAATAGTTCCATCATACAATCATAGAAAATTTCTCCCATGAACTGGCACTTTGCCAAGGGTTAACTTGAAGTACTTGATTATATAGAGATAGTTTAATGGACATGTTAACTATCAGTTCCTCTATATTTTTAAAGCTTTATCCCCACATTAAAGTTGATCATCCAAAGGTAATATGTCTGGACCATATCATCTTAGTTTCCCAAAGACAAGCTTCTCTAAGGTGTGATTTAATGCTATGTCCCTAGACTTTATGGAGATTCTATATAAAAAAGTCCATTTGAATAATGGCTGCATCTTTTGCAAACCTGAAATTTAATGGAGGCTTCATTATGTAACCTTTTGTCCCTCATATAAGGACCCATGTAGTAAATTACTCCTTTTATTCAGTGCCTGAAAGAAAGTTTGGCTCTCCAGATGAACTTGTATGCTTACTTTTATCAAAGAAAACCAGACATTTTGTCTTCTTTCTTCTTTCTCTCTTTCTCTCTGTCTCTCTGTCTCTCTCTCTCTCCCTCTCTGTGCCTCTGTCTTTGTCTCTGTCTCTCCTTTAGAAGAAGTTTTGAAATAAATTCAGTGCTCAACCATAGTAACTAGCTTATCCCAGGTACCTAGAAACATTTCTTTCCTGGATCTTTTTAGATAGGTTTTTGCCATGGACTATTTTTAATTATCTCCCTTATCTGTGTTTAACCTTGCAAGTTATCTTAAATAATAATTGAGTATGAACATAGAGTATAAATCTTAATTAAGTACACTAAGGATTGGTGTTTTCAGTCCACCTAGAACCTTTCAATATTCTCTTCAAAGGGCTGAACAGCCACAGTTTAAGAGGTAAAAGATGGGAGCTTTATTATGTGTTACATTTTGTTCTTATTGCTTTAAAGTAATAAAAACATTTGAACCCACCTAGTACCCACATTTGAATTCTTAATGGTATTGTTGGAACTTGAGTGTTCTAGGTAGACATTATTAGTTATTTTGCATAATCCTAGATACAGGAGATTTTATTTTTTTTGTTTTTTCCTCTCAGTAACCTAACTTTGAAATATCAATTTGAAGTAGAGTTTTTGAACAGTATGGTTGGTCTGATCAAGGATTCACAAACATGCTTTATTATTAAGAGACTGGATATGCAGTGCTGAGGTAATGGATAGTTTCATTGGAATCTGCATTGTTTATGTATTAGGCTTATTTCTAGGTGTCATATTTTCTGAATGCCCTTAGCAAAAGGTAATATTTTTAGGCTTGAGCAAACAGGGCAGTAAAGAAAATTGTAACCATGCCAAATGAAGATTGATTGGAGGAATAGGAGGTGTTTCTGATGAAGAAGGGATGACTTAGTGGGTGATATTTTAGTTGTCTTCAAGTATTTGAAGGGCTGTCATCTTAATAGAGGATAAAACTTATTCTTGGTCTTCAATTTTGAAGGGAACAAAGTTCCTCACAATTAGAATCATGTAAAAATAGATCAAGATAATGCAGGAGGTAGCTCTTGTCCATGAGAGGAAGTTTTTAAGTTGGAGTTGAATGATCACTTTTGTGTGAATTTATGTAATGAATTTTACAGACTAAAAAGGATGACTTCTGAGGTTTCTTCCAACTCTAGGACTCCATTAATTTCTGAGAGGATAAGGAAGTATTAGTGAACTATACACAAGTCACTTATCAAGCTGTTGGGCAAAAGCATTCATAAAAACAGAAAAAAAATGGGAAAATACCAGGGACTATTCCCACAAACCTTAAGTTGCTTAAAAAAGTCAACAACAACAAAAACCAGAAGGTGAGAGATAACAGTGGGTCAGATTTAATGCTGCTTTTAAAAAATCCAGATTCATGAGATGGTATTTCTACCCTTAAGATTTTATCACAATCAGCTGAGAATAAGGAAGTAATAATTAGATATTTATAGACATTCAATAATAAAATACACACATACATGTGTGTGTGTATACACATGTGTATGTATGTATATACTTGTATGTGTGTGGGGCATATATATTTGCTGCCCATGGATGCCACTTGTTTGTCCAAAGGGGATAGTCTAAATCACTGGTGGAGAATGTGCAGCCTCAAGGCCACATGTGTCCGCTAAGTCCTCAAGTCCTACCCTTTGACTGAATCCAGACTTCACAGAACAAATACCCTTAATAAAAGGATTTGTTCTGTAAAACTTGGATTCGGTCAAGTTGTATCCAAGGACCTAGAAGGCCACATGTGGCCTCGAGGCTGCATATTTCCCAACCCTGGCTAAATGACATTCCCAGGAGATGTGAATAGATTAAAAAAAATCTAAAGCAAAAGTGTAGGAGGATAACTCACCAGATGAGGAAGATTGAGGAAATATTTAGAGTTACTCCTATTTAGCTCCTTTTCTTGTTAGCACTTAAATCTGAAATATTGCATTCTAATATTTTGGAAGTGTGTGCTTTGTGACTCATTTCATGAAATCAATATTGAAGTCTGTTGATATAGATGTTACCTTCCTGTGTCACAAGCTTGTAACCAGCTTACCATATACTCATTGATGGTAATGTGGCAGTTCTCTCACCTTAATTCCCTTTAAATTTACCACCAACAGGACAATCATGGGCTTTTCCAAGTGATATGTGTATTCCCATACACTAGAGGAAAGTCTTATTTTTTTTTTAATTAACGAGTAATCAGGCAGAGGCAAGAAGCAATCCTGTTTCATAGACCAGCTATTATTTTCTTCAAATTCAGTTTTATTCCATTCCCACTAGGGCAAGGATGATGTATTGTATTCTCCACTCATGTAGATGAATGCATCCAAAAGTATTTCCACAATCTCTAAAACATCGTGCTGCATAAACAGTCCAATATAAATCAAGTTTTGGTTGAACATTATAGCAACAGTCTGTGGAAGGAAGTAATGGGGATGCTTTAAATTCACATCCTTAGTTTTAAAGAAATGACTTTTTTTTATAATCTTGTTTGAAGTGGCTCTCAGGGATATGATAGAAGGAAGATCAAATGGCCCGTTAATATTAAGAATATATTAAGTATCTATTTCGATACATCCAAATTACAAGAATGTCTATAACCTGTGAGAAGAAATGAATTGTTACATGCCCTAATTTGCATTTAGAAATCCTACTGGTTTCTTGATAAAACATGGGAGCAGAAATAACTTACTCATTTTCTTTGTTTTGAAGACCAGCAGCTAAATTCCCTTGGTCAAGGTACTCTTATTCAAATGTATGTCATTTGTATATATCAATATTATTTATACAACTGGATTTTCCACATTATTCATGCTCTTTCCTAACTACAATTCAATTTGCACTCTTTCTGACTAAAGAACAATAGTACAAGAGTGAGCTAAAATAACTATGCTCCTAATTCTTATAAAAATCATGAGCACTGAAACAACTACAGTGAAATATTTTTTTTTCCCATTATAACTTTAAAATCTAGGACAAATTACAATGACAATTACTTTTATAATTAAAGCATTCTTACCTGAAATTACAAGGATGCATTTTACCTCATTGCCAATTCTTAAAGAAGAATACATAATTTTAAGCATAAAACTAAAGACTTTAACTACCTTGAATTCCTTTATAAAGTATTTGCTTTAAGATGACCTCTACCTTCCTCAAGAATATGTATTTTAGTAATTAAAATGTAAGAAAGTTTTCAATTAGAGAGAGGAATGATCTCAAGGGTAACCAGGACACAAACTTATATATGGCTTTCCATATTAAAAAGTCAATACCACTAATTGCACTCAGAAGAAAAGAAATAACCAAAGCAGAGATGCAAAAAGACCTGTGCAAGTAATACAAGCATAAAATATTATTCTCTTCTAATTGAAGCTTTCAGAGGTTTTCAAGTCTGGATTTTAAAAACACATACTGCAAGAAGGGGTGATTTTCTAAATTCTAGTTTAGGAAGTCATTATTTCTTATTTTACACAGATTTATTTTGACAGTATTAGGTCCCATACTATCCATCCCTTTAAATCTAATATTATGAAGACGCACATACACAGAGGCAAAATCAGAGTACATCTTGCCCACTGGACAAAGAGCTTCTGCGTTTTAATATATCTCCCATCTTTGGTCAATGGTCAATAAATATTTATTAAGTGCCTACTGTGTGACAGGCACTATGCTAAGTGTTGGAGCTAAGAATACAAAAAAAAAAAAGACATTATCTACCCTCAAAGAGCTTACAATCTAATGGAGGAAGATGAAACATAAAAGAAAACTGAAAATTTAAGGGGTGGTAAACAAGGGCATAATGGAGAAGTCAGTCAAAGAAGTCTTCCACTCTCCAATCAGAGAGGCAAAGGGTAGTGATGAGGTAGAGAACTGAGACTGATAAATTCTTACTAAAAAATGGGATTATCCCAATATTGAGCTTCCTGCGGTGTGGTGGAGAAGCCAGAGAAGACCTAAGGTAGTGTAGCCAGATAAGAAATTTTCTTCAGTGACCCAATGTGTCCCCTTACAAAATCTTTGAATTACCAGTTAAAACAACTAGGACTCCTCAATTTTAGGCATATATCTGCCCTCCAATATGACTTTGGGCAAGTCACTTGACTTCTCTGAAATAAGATTTGTAAAGCACTTAGCACAGTGTCAGACATGTAGTAGATACTAAAAAATACACATTCCCTTTCCTCACTTTCTGCTTTTATTTACTTCAGAGAGATAATATAAAAATCAAATGACAAAATGGTTATAAATTTGCTTTGAAAAGTATGGAGAACATGGGGCAGCTAGGTGGCACAGTAGATAGAGCACTGGCCCTGAAGCCAGGAGGACCTGAGTTCAAATCCGGCCTCAGACTAAACACTTGACACTTATTAGCTGTGTGACCCTGGGCAAGTCACTTAACCCCAACTGCCTAAAAAAAAAAATTGGAGAACTTCTTGGAAAAGATCCTATGTATCTATACAAAGAGTGTTAATCTATTCTACAGGCTAGACTACCACATAAGAGAAAGATGGTAGAAATGCAGGCTCATGTTGATGGATCACCAGATAAAAATGGCCAAAAAAACAGGTGTTCTGGCAATGTGTCTTTTAATGACTGCAATGTTACTTTAGCTAAAGAAATCACATGCATTCCTAATATTCCTTCTGTGATCCCTCTGATAAATGTGTTTGAGTAATTGAGGTCAGGAAGGCACAGTAGATACGACACAAGAATAGGATTTAGAAAGTTCCTAGGTTCCAACATTGCCTCAAATACTATATATGTGATCTTGGGCATATCACCTAAACTTTCTGTTCTTGATTTTGCTCATATGTCAAAATGAAGGGGCTTCTCTTCCTCTTGTACCTAAGAGGCATAGTCTGAGTTGTCCCCTATATCTAATCTATTAGTACACTTCCTGAGAAAAGGTAAAATAATCTCACCAAAAAGCTTGATATTTGGAATGCTAAGGGAGAAAAAATGTAATTAGGCAATGTGAATGAGTGTCAATGTCAACCACATAAGGACAAATCTAAAGATAAGAGAATCAGCACCAACAGAATCTAAATAAAGTGTATGAAGAATGGAACGCCTTGAGGAGATAATGAGTTGGCCGTCACTGGAGAGCCCAAAGCAGAGGTCACTTATTTGAGATGTTATAGAGGAGATTACTATAAACATTCTGTTGGATGAGATGGTCTCCAAAGTTCCTTATAACACTGAGATTGAATATAATGTTATAGTACTGACTCATATATGGCATAGATTACTCAGGTCCCTTCTAATTGCCAAATACTGTGATTATTTGTCATCTTTCACAGAAAAGGGAACTGCAAAATGTTCTTCAATTCTGTCATTTTGTAAGGACAGCTAGGTGGCAGAGTGGATAAAACACTGGGAGACCAGAATTCAAATCCATGCTCAGATATTTACTAGCTGTGTGACCGTAGGCAAGTCACTTAAGTATGTTTGCCTCAGTTTCCTCATCTATAATATGAGATGGAGAAGGAAATGGTAAACTACTCCAGTATCTCTGCCAAGAAAACCCCAAATGGGGTCACAAAGAGTCAGAGACAACTGAAAATGACTGACACAAGATCATAGATTTGGGAGTCAGAAGAGACCTTAGGTTTGAATTAATTCAACCCACACCATCTCATTTTATAGCTAAAGAAACAGAGGCCCAGAAAGATTAAATGACTGTTCCCATTTCAGCTTTATTTCTTCTTCACAGTACCATAAGCTCTCTGTGTTTTAAGGAATCTACTTAGCCTTGCTTCTTTTACAACCCTAATTAAGGCTTTTATTATATCTTTCATTTTGGGCCTTCATTGCCTTGGGGAAGTTATTTAACATCAATATTACTCGTTCTTCTCACATTTTAAAATGAAGGGGTTGGGCTAGAGGGAACAATAACCACTTCCAGTTCTAGATTTGTAATGCTATCTGTGACTCTCATAATAGCTTCCTAAACCCTGACTCTTATCACTGGACACTCTAATCTATTTCACATAGCACTATCTGTGTGAAAACACAACTCTCATCATGTCACTCCCCTAGGCTAAAACATTTAATGTTTGCTCATTGTTTGCCAAATGGAGTCCAAAGACTTTATGTTGTAATTTGAGATCATTCAAAATCTGGGCCAATCAAACTTTCCAGACTTTTCACTCGATTTCCTTTTTCTGTACTGTGTTCCAAACAAAGTTGATTATTTGCTGTTCCTATTCCTATCTCCCTGCCTCTGTTCATATAATCCCCTATGGCTGGAATATTTTTTTCTTACTCATTCACCTTTTAAATATATTAGTCATCTATGAAAAGACACTTCAAGGTCAACTCTACCATCATGGTTTCCCAGACCACTGCCACTCCTTAACCAGAAGTAATCCATTCTTCCTTAGATCTCTCCTAGCTATTGTACCTGTACACTTGCATTATTTTAACTTGAATTTATAAGTATTTGTATATCTCTCATCTTCCTTTACAATAGTAAAGTCCTTGTAGACATGATTGGTTCTTATTCATCTTTAAATTCCTAGCAGAATGATTTGTTTATAGTAGGTATGCTTGAATTGGATTTCATTGCATTATTTTAATAAGAAGCATTTGTCTAGCCTTTTTAACTGAATTACTTAGAACTCAATACTGACTCCCCAAATCCCAATATGGGCCAATTAATTTTATGCAGAGGAAACTATTCCATGGCCCTTTACCAAAACTCTTAATCCAAGCTACTTATTTCACAAATGTCCAACTGGTTACAATAAATTCCAGGTCCTCGTCATTTAACACCTTGATTATTACAGTTGCCTTCTACCTAATACGTCTAATATGTCTGCCTTCTGTCTCTTACTGGTTTAATCCATTCTCCACCAATCTAGCAGAGTCATTTTTTTTTGAATACCACTTCCATTAAGTCACTCTCTGGCTTAAGAACCTATAATGGTTACCTATTGTCTTTTCGATGCCATCCAACCTCCTTGGCCTGACATTCAAGGCCCTACATAATCTAGCATCACCTTAACTATCGAATTTTATCTCCTTCGGCTCAAAAACTACCTACTTTCTGAAGTCTTCTTTGATCAAACTTATCCCACAATGAACTTTTCTACTACCCTAATTTATGTAATGCATATACTATAAATATGCTACGACCTAACTCTTACATACCCAAATACACAATTATACAATTTGAGAGCTGGGAGACACTTCAATGACTAGTTCAATCTATACCAAATGGAATCTTAGCTATATATCTGGTACTATTCTTTAGTTGGTTCATACACAGACACAGACACACACACACACACACACACACACATATGTATTATACCAAATGAAATCTTAACTATATATCTGGTACTATTCCTTAGTTGGTTCATACACAGACACACAGACACACACACACACGTATGTATTATACCAAATGGAATCTTAACTATATATCTGGTACTATTC
>NW_020954559.1:2214697-2222880 GCF_900497805.2 Vombatus ursinus
ACACAGACACACACACACACACACTTATGTGTATTTGTGTATTTTTTGTATATTCTCAAAGGGACTACAGATTCCTTGCGGAGAGGGAATATGTGTTTTTCATATTCTTCATGAATATGGACTCCCAAGCAGTTTAATCTGCTCGTAGGCAAACAAAGTAAGGTTGGTCAGTATGCATATATAAATACTGCTAGTGAAATAATTAAAACTACTACTAATACTAATAATTATTATATTAATGCCAACTCTCATTTATATAAATGCTTTGCCTTTTCTAAAGTGCTTTCTTGACAACAACCCTTTTGAAGTATGGAACACAAGTATTGTCCCCATTTTACAGGAAGGGAAATTGAGGCTCATAAAAGTTTTTTAATTGGCCACATTTCTATTTTTTGGCAGAGTTGATGTTGTAATCAAGGTTACTAGTATTTTAATTTCAGTATCTTTTTTTCTGAGTTCATGTATTAAATGTAGAAAACATGCTATATTATAAAGTCAATGATTAGTATCAGTAATTTTTTAAAAATTCAAATTTTGAATGATAATTCTGCTTTTACAATGTAAGTATAATTGATTATTACATTTATATTAGGAAAATTAATTTAGTCAAATAGCAACTAATATTGTCAGAGCTTACAATGCAAACAGCTACTTATCTTCCAGAGATGGTTTTTTTTATTTTGACTGATTTATTTGAAATATTTTGTTATGTTAATAGTATATTATTATCTGATATTATCTGATATGGATAAAAGTAGCATATATTTTATTAATAGTAAAAGTAACATTCTAGGTTTAATATGAGTGTGATATGTATATATACTAGATTTAAATTTAAAAGTAATGTAGCTATCACTTCTGCATTTAGTCCATTCCACACTGACCACTGAGACTCAAAAATTGGAGTCCTCAGAGAACATTGGACTGTTTTTTTCCTTCAGAGCTCTGAGAGTTGTGACTTCTAATACTGTGTATTTTGAACCTTCACGAGTATGGTTCTCATTATTAGCCAATCAGTTGGTCTCCATTTGTTTTTACAAAAGGATTTTCTAAGATGCTAGAGCAAAAACAGGAGTTATAAAAACAATCTCCATTTTTTCCCCTGCACTTACACACACAAGTTCCCTATGACAAGAAATCTTAAACTTAAAGTGTAATGCCAGCGACGTATATGTAAGGAAAATTTGTGCAGTCCAGGGCTTTCTCCCTGCTCCTGGCCTTGGGAGTCCTTTTTGCCTTTGTGGACTCCTCAAAAGTCCTCTTCCATTGTTGTTTTCTGCTAGACTCTAAAGATCAGGTGTTTTGTATGTTATATGGGTATCATTTTCCTCTCAGGAGGAATCATGGTTCTGGAAGCCTCTGCTGTCCTCTGTTGATTGTATTTCCGTATTCCCCAGCAGGTATTTCCCCTATTGTCACTCACATCCACTACAGAGACACTGCTACTGCCTCCAGTGAACTATATGGCTATCTCTGGTTGCTGATGGGACTTCTGATGGTTCTTAGGGATTTCCCAAACTCACTTCCCAGATTGCCTTGGCATTCCCCTTTCAAAATGCTCATTCACCTAAGATCAGGAAAGAAGAAAAACATGAAAGAAACAGGTGCCATGTACTCACATATCTATAGCATATGAGTAAGAGATAAGAAAACCACTTTTCCCCCATTTGACATCTCACAGTAGTTTCTAACTTACTTGTTTCCAAATGAGAAGAGAGTGAGAAACAAGAGATTTGTCCTTTTTATATGTGAACTTATTTCTGACTTAGCACCTCCTTGGTCTTCAGTCCTTTCAGCTACTTAGTCAATGAGAAGAATTTTTTTGTACTCACACATTTCAAGCTCCTTTAGAACACATAGCTGGAAATAGGCTTCCAAGGTACTACGTATTAGATTGGTACTAGCCAGAGGATATTTCTAAATGCAGTATAATCCATCAGAAAGGCCAGATTTACCCATCCTCTGATTTGCAATTGACAATTGGACAGCATTCCCCATCCTCCATTATAGTAGCATTCCTTTGAGAGAGGCAATGTAGTATTGTTGGTAGACGACTGGCCTTGGAGTCAGGAAGACTTGCTTTCTAATCCCACATCTTATAGTGTATGAGAAGAGGCAAGTTGTTAACCTCTCTGAGCTTCAAATAACTTTTAAAGACATCTCATGTTATGAAGATACTGTGATCTGCTTTTATTTTTAGTATTTCTTAAAATGATAAAAATCAGAGATCCATTTATATATATGTGTATTGGTACATATAGAAATATTTTACAAAATTGAAAACTATACACTCATGTATATATGGAAAAATGGCAACAATTTTATAATATGGTTGTATAATAAAATTTGTTCACACGTCCTTATTGAGTTGGAATTCTTACTTGATATTTGAAATTTCATTTAAGAATAGTTTCTTTAATCCTTGTAGCATTCCTAAGATTAGGATTTGAATTTTTTTTAAACAACTTTGGTGATTAATGTAAAACTGTTATGGCTAATACAGAAAATTTGATTTTTAAATATTCCAAAGATTTTAATTTCACCATTTCCCTTGAGAGAGGATTCCTGCTGAAAAGACCTTTACTCTCGCTGATGTTGGCTGACAGGTAAGCTAAATTTTCTTTTTATTAACTTCTACTGACTTAGACTGTCTAATTTCACCCTGTACATGTCTCCTCAATCCTTGATGTTTGCATCCTATAAGTACTTGTAAACAATTTCCATATCCCCTACTTAGTTGTCTGTTAGCCAAGCTAAACAGATTGAGCTCTTTTAATCTTTTCCCACAAATCAATCTCCCCATTCCTTTAATTACTTCTGATGTTCTTTTCTGAACTTGCTCCAATATGTGTGCATCTTTCTAATATAGAGTTTCCCAGAACTGAATAACTCTTTAATTGGTTCTTGTAAAAATGATACCCGGTCAATAGAAAGACCCCTCATAAAAAGTTTTATTTATCTTTAGTATACAATTCTTACAAGGATCATTCAGGAAGGAAATCTAATGATGCACAGCATATGGTATGTGCCAGCTTATGTCTTGAAGTCTATACAGGTTGGCTGTTAGAACTATATTAAAACAAAATAAAACAGGAAAAAAAACTATTTCATGAAGTAATTGGGAAAATTAGGTAACTTTAATACAGGCTTGTCAAAATATATAAGAAAATACATAAATACATGCATGCATACATATATTCATACATACAGATGGCAATATGAATATGAGGTAGTAAAATCAGGTAATCCCTAAAAATGTTCATATTTGTTTGTTTTGGTACAAACTTAGGTCCTAATGGTTTTTCTAAAAAAAGCAAACACAAATATTAACGATAAGAAATCATTTCTGGGCCCACAGGGGCTAACATACTTTATTCACTTTTTGTTCTGTATCTAGGCATGAAATCTGGATCAAGTTATATCCTAGGAGTCTGCCTTCTAATTAAATAAGAGATACGCTTGATGTTTTTGTACTCTTCAACTCATTTACCACCACCTCTAATTACCCCTTCAAACACATATTTTAACACTTTACAAATGATTTTATTTATCGGCTAGGTTTTTATTTAAATCTAGGTTTTCCCCCAAAAGGGGGAGTAGAAAGTTCTCCAAGTAAAATATGAATCACACATGGAATAAGTATTTATTCTTATATACAAAAGAAATAATAACAAAGATTATAGTTTGTAGTAAGAGAATGATTTAAAACAAGATTCAGTAATTTAACATTACATTTACAATCTGCTAAGAGGCTGATAATTGAATCTCTTTGACTCATAGAACACTTTGCAGGGCTGTTATTTAGCCTTATACATTTCACCTTGGCTCTGCACTATCCAAGTAACTTCCTGTATGTGTCTGCTGGTAAAATAGCCAAGCTTATGTCATTTCTCTTGTTGACAGCCCTTTCCAAGAGTGCTAAAGTACTTTCTATGAACATTAAAGCCAAAATCTAGAGCTTCTAATTCAAGGAACTACTATATGGCAGGTACTGTGTTAAGTACTGTATAAGTAAATTAAAAAAAAAAAGATAGTCCCTGCCCTCGAGTTCCTTACAGTCTAATAGTGAAGACAGATCACTAATAGAAGCTGAACAGCAGAGATGGGGGGCAGTATGGTGCCCAACAGTGGGAGGGTGGTAGTGCCAGAGAAGTCAAAGATGTTCCTGAGTAGTACAGCCAGGTGAGAAACAAGAAAATTTTCTAAGCTGAGCTCCTTCCTTAAATGGAGGTGTAGTTTGTGGTCTCATCCTTCAATCAGAGAGGCATAGGAAGTATCAAGATGGATAGAATCTTGCAGGATAACAAAGTATTCCAAACCATGAGTTTCCTGGAACATGTTGGGGAAGTCAGAGAAGTCTCAAACTAGAGCAGTCAAGTGATAAATGAGATTTCCTGATATGAGCTCTCTATTTAAATAGAGGTTTTGGATTCCATGTCTCCCTCTTTCATACCAGTATTTACAATACCTTATTGTAAACTGTCAATGCACTAAATTTTTCACAGGTGAATTTTTTACTCTGACTCTTATTTGTAATTGGAAAAGTAATGATTTTGCCACATGAATAAAATTGCAAGCATTATGACGTAGTCAGTAAAAAGGTGGCTTTCTTGTTCTCTTGAAATTACATCACAGAAACAATCATGCACTCATTTTATAAGCATTTGACCAGTACTATGTGGCAGACACTGTACTGAACCCTGGACAAACACAAAAGTTCAAAACTAGATTTGACAAGGAAAATACTTTTAAGTTATTTAGCCCATTTGCAATTTATTTACTATCATTATTTAAAAAGTATTTCAATGCCTACCTTCAATAAGATTCTTACCTCCCTATCCTAGTGATAATGCATATTCTTTCAATTCAGTCTATTATGAAGTTATCATGGTTGGGTTTCTGTGCCATGCTTCTAACTTAGTATAAGCTTGAAAGTCAAAAAAATCTCCAGAGCAATAACATGAAAACAAAACCACATATACATACATACACACACACATACACACACAGAGAGAATAACTTTACAGGTGCAAGTTCCTTCTTTCACCAGGGAAATGACTGAAAACAGTAGAAGTTAACTCTTTTGCGTAATGTCATATTTTAAAATTTTATGTAGTATACAGTTAATAATGTGAACGGTTTCAGAGTTTGATCAAGATTATGACTGAATAAAGGCTTTTGGATGAGGCAATGAATGGGTCTTTGGAAAACTTTTGAGAAAGGAGTTATTTTCACACTTTTGTTTCCCTGTCCTAGGGGGAGAAAAAGTTTGAATTTTTATTTGAAGCTTATTCTATAATTTCACTGACCTAAAATTGTGTCAATATAAGAGGGCATTTTTGCCCTTCTTTGAGTTTTGTTTTTCTTCATTTATTTTTTTTTACCTGCTGCTGGTCAAAACAAAGCAGGTCTGTATGCTTCTTATTCCATGCTTTCTTCAGTTTAATAATTGCAACATTACTTACTGTCATTTCTACTTGGTAATTTTTCAATGTCTAACTCACAATGCCTAATGTCACCATGTCACTCTCAATGTCTAAATCACAAATTTAGATCTCCTCTCACTTTTTGTACTATGCATTATGGGATGTCTTAGTAACTGAAGGGATCTGTAACAATGTTGGATGAAATTTGCTAATTGCACTCATGAATTTTGACATACTTTTTGATAGCTATAATTGTCAATGTGAAGTACACATAATTTTGGACTACCTGACTTTCTCTTTGAAGTTACGTGTTGTTTCAAATTCCAAATCATAAAAGTCAAACTTAAGGAAATAACACAGTTTATTTTTCTGTAAAATTGATGAAGACTTCCACTTGGCTTTACTTCATCAAATTTTACTTAAAGTTTCTTCAAAAATAGAAACGACTGACATTCTGATTTAGAATTTTCTTAATACCTCATGAGTAAATGGAAATAAACTTATTCATTCTGATCCTGCTGCATGCTACACAATAAATATTTTTCTAAGTAAAGTTAATACTGCTTTCAAATGTTCACCTTTTAAAAAGCGTTTCCCAAATGTTTTTAATACTTCAAGAAGCCATGATTTCATCAGATTCAGTGATTTCTGTAGCGATGCAGGCTACATTTCCTCTTTAGCATGATGGTGGTCTGGACTTCTAGAAGCCAAGGTGGTAAGCAGGAAATCATCTGAACTCTCTCATATTCACTTCCAAACAACTATAAAATAGCACCCCAAAATGAATTCCTGAACAGTAGGACCAGGAAATGGATGGGGTAAAACAATTTTCAAGATAACTTGGAAGGTCTGTCTCACTCAGGTAAAAGAGGAGCAAGCCAGCAGCAGGCTCTAAGCCCCAAAGAAAGCAACACCAGGCAAATAGGCAGATATCATCATCCCTCAGCACAGCATAAGGTAAACTACCAGACCATACAGCACTGTATAGCACCAAGCACTCCCACAAACAAGCCAGCTTCAGCAGAGTACCAGGCTAGCCATCTGACCCCTCTATCTCCAGTGTGGCACAAGGGTCTCCCAATCCCCTAAGTTCCTCAGTGTATCACCAGGTGAATGGGCAGATGCCAGTACCAACCTGCATCCCTGTGTTTCAGTGCAGCACCAGGTGAGCCACCAGACCCCTACAGCACCACACAGCATCATCTGTGACCCACTCAAACCTTACCACCACCTCAGCAAAGAACCTAGAAAACTTCCAGATACCAGAGTTGCTGGCACAACAAAAGAGTCTCCCCTGGCCTTAGAGCAGCACCATCACAGCACCAGGCAGATAGCCAGGACCTGAAGCATCCTGCACAAGAAGCTAGGTACCATGCCCCTTCCATCCCAGGAAATGAGCTCAACTTTAAAAGTAACAAAATTAAGCTAGACAAGTTGAGCATAAAACAAACAAACAAAAGAGAAACTGACTATAGAAAGTTATTTTGAAGAGAGGGAAGATCAAGACATAAACTCAGAAGATGACAGCAATGGAAGACTTTAAATTGAAATGTGAATTGGTCTCAAGTCCAAAAAGAATTCCTGAAAGAACTCAAAAGGAAATTTAAAAATCAAATAAGAGAAGTATATTCAACATATCTTGGAGTTTATAGATCAGATTTCTTTCTTAACAACCATGCCTTAAACCTGAATCACTGAAGCTCTCATTGGTTGGGCAACCATAGGTCCCAGCTTAAACCTCACTTGGTCATTGTTTGGGCCATGATGTTTCAGAGTAAGTGTAAATGTCAATTGTTTCTGTTTTGACCAGAAATTCTGAGAGTCTTCCTCTCCCCACTCCATTATTTTGTTTTTGTTTATTTTTAATTTTTGTTTCTTCTTTTTGTTTTTTATTTTTTTTAATTTATTTATTTTTAGTTTTCAACATTCACTTTCACAAGATTTTGAGTTCCAAATTTTCTCCCAATCTTGCACCTCCCCCAACCCCAAGACGGCATGCATTCTGAATGTCCCTTCCCCTATTCTGCCTTTCCTTCTATAATTCCCCCTTCTCTTATCCCCTTACCCTTCTATTTTCTTGTAAGGCAGGATATATTTCTATACCCCATTTCCTGTATTTCTTATTTCCAAGTCACATGTGAAAGCATTTTTTTTAATATGTGTTTTTAAAACTTTGGATTCCAAATTTTCTCCCTTCCTCCCTCCCTACCGACCCTCATTGAAAAGGTAAGCAACTCCATACAAGGTACACATGTGTAGTCATGTAAAACACTTGCATAGTAGTCATGTTGTGAAAACCTAATTATATTTCCCTTAATTCTATCCCACTCCCATTTATTCTATTCTCTCTTTTGACCCTGTACCTCCTCAGAACTGCCCTCCCCTCTATCATCTCCCTGCTCTCTTGTCCCCTTCCCTCCCCCTATTTGCCTGTAGGGTAAGATAGATTTCCATAACCTATTAAGTGTGTATGTTATTCCCTCCTTATGCCAAATCCTATTAGAATAAGATTCACTCATTCCCTCCCACCTTTCCCTGTTTCCCTGCCACTGTAAGTGCCATTTCTTGTCTGATTTATGAGATAGTTTATCCCATTCTACTTCTCCCTTTCTCCTTCTCCCAGTATAATCCTCTGTCATCCCTTAATTTTATTCTCCAAATAGCACCCCTTCATCTTCAACTCACCCTGTGCCCTCTATCTATCTATCTGTCTATCTATCTATCTATCTATCTATCTATCTATCTATCTATCTATCT
>NW_020954559.1:2222890-2265632 GCF_900497805.2 Vombatus ursinus
TCTGTCTGTCTGTCTGTCTGTCTGTCTGTCTGTCTGTCTGTCTGTCTGTCTATCTATCTATCTATCTATCTTTCTATCTATCTATCTATCTATCTATCTATCTATCTATCTATCTATCTATCTATTTCTATTTCTATCTCTATATACATATATATATTTTTTCCCTCCAACTACCCTAATACTGACAAAGGTCTCACAAATTACAAATATCGTCTCTCCATGGAGGAATGTAAACAATTCAACCTTAATAAGTTTCTTATGATTTCTCTTTCCTGTTTACCTCTTCATCTTCCACTTGAGTCTTGTATTGGAAAGTCAAATTTTCTCTTTAACTCTGGCCTTTTCATCAAGAATGCTTGAAAGTCCTCTATTTCACTAAATGTCCACTTTTTCCCCTGAAGCATTATACTCAGTTTTGCTGGGTGGGTGATTCCTGGTTGTAATCCTATCTTCTTTGCTCTCCAGAATATTATATTCCATGCCCTGAAGTCCCTTAATGTAGAAGCTGCTAAATCTTGTACTATCCTGATTGTATTTCCACAAAACTTGAATTCTTTCTTTCTGCTGCTTGTAATATTTTCTCCTTGACCTGGGAACTCAGGAATTTGGCTATAATATTCCTAAGAGTTTTCCTTTGGGGATCTCTTTCAGGAGGTGATGGGTGGATTCTTTCCATTTCTATTTTGCCCTCTGGTTCTAAAATATCAGGGCAATTTTCCTGGATAATTTCTTGACAGATGATGTCTAGAATCTTTTTTTTTATGACTTTCAGATAGTCTGATTATTTTTAAATTATCTCTCCTGGACCTATTTTCCAGGTCAGTTGTTTTTCCAATGAGATATTTCACATTGTTTTCTAATTTTTCATTCTTTTGGATTTGTTTTATAGTGTCTTGATTTCTCATAAAGTCACTAGCTTCCAATTGCTCTATTCTAATATTTAAAGAAGTTTTCTTCAGTAAGCTTTTGGACTTCCTTTTCCATTTGGCCAATTTTGCATTTTGGGTCATCTTTCTCCTCATTGGCTTTTTGGACCTCTTTTGCCATTTGGGTTAGGCTATTTTTTAAGGTGTTATTTTCTTCATTATTTTTTTTGGGTCTCCTTTAGGAAGCTGTTGACTTGTTTTTCATGATTTTCTTGCATCACTCTCATTTCTCTTCCCAGTTTTTCCTCAATTCTCTTACTTGTGTCTCAAAATCCTTTTTGAGCTCTTCCAAGGCCTGGGACTGATTCATATTTTTCTTGGAGGCTTTGGATGTAGGAACTTTGTTACCAAAGAAAGATTCTATGGTCTGACTTTTTCTGTGCCTCTGTTTGCTCATGATCCCAGCCAATTACTTGAGTTTTAAACTCTTTGTTAAAGTAGGGGTCTGCTTCCAGTGTGGAGAATGTACTGTCCCAAGCTTTGGGGGTTTTGTGCAGCTGTTTTCAGAGATACTTCTAGGGACTTGTAAATTTTCAATTCTTCCAAGGTGATATGATAAGGGATGAGGTGTTTACTCCTTTCCTGACCTGTGCTCTGGTCTACAAGTGATGACAAGCACTGTTTTCCTGCGTTGAAACTGTGAGGAGGATTTCCTCTCCCACCACTACATGCCAGTACTCCTCCTTGCCCCAGGACCGCCACCCAGAACTGTGGCCCAGATCCAAGTACAGGCAAAGCAAGAGATTCCTTCTTCAGCACCTGCGAAGACATCCCTGCAATCCCCCTCTGATCAGCCAACTGATTCCCTCTCAGTCTGTGGGCCAGTAGCTCAGGAAGCAGCAGTCACCCCAGGGCCATGCTTGCATACTAGGGGTGGGACTAAGCTTCTCTCACCACAGTCACAGAGTTTTCCCACTGACCTTCTAAGTTGTCTTTGGCATTCATGGGTTGAGAGGTCTGGAAACTGCCACAGGTGCCTGTTATTCAGTCTTCTGAGTACTGCTCCAGGTTCACTGAGGCCTGTTTTACCTGTGCACCCATGCCAAACTGCACTGCTCTCCCCACCCAACATAATACACCTTTCAGATGAACCATCCGGCTTGTGTTGGGCTGGAAATTTGTTTCACTGTCTTTTTGTGAGTTCTGCAGCTTTAGAATTTGTTCAGAGACATTTTTTTACAGATATTTGGAGGGGTTTAGGGGAGAGCTCAAGCAAGTCACTGCTTTTACTCTGCCAGCTTAGCTCAGCCCCTAATTTCGCTTTTTTGAGTAGGTAAAAGAGGCCATTCTTGTCTCATTTTTTTGAGAACTAAGGAGAAAATAAGTAGGAAAAGGAGAAGGAGGAGAAGGGAAAGGGGAAAGAGAAGAAGACAAAAGGAAGAAGAAAAAAATTGTGAAAAAGAAATGGGAGTTAAACAAGAGAATTATGAAAAAACTCAACAGCTTAATAATGGAAGCACCAAAAAGGACTGAAAGATGATATACAAAAATTTATCAAACAGGACAACTCCATAAAAATTAGATTGACTAAATGGAAAAAGAGGTAAAAAGCTAACTGAAGAAAATAACTCCTTAAAAATTAGAATTGGACAAATGAAAGCTAATTATTGGACTACCTGAAATCCATGATCAAAAAATGGTCCTGGACATCATACTTTAAGATATTATCAAAGAAAACTGTCCCAATATCCTAGAATGAGAGAATAAAATAGATATTGAAAGAATCCACCAATAATTTACACAAAGTTATCCCAAAATGAAAATTCTCAGGAATATAGTAACCAAATTCCAGAATTCTCAGGTCAAAAAGAAAATATAGCAAACAGCCAGAAAGAAACACTTCAAATATCAGGGAGTCAGAGTCAGGATTATGCAGGATTTAGCAGATTCAATATTAAAGGATCAGAGGGCATGGGATTTGATATTCCTGAAGGCAAAGCAACAAGGACTACAAGAAAGAATCACCCATCTGGAGAAACTGACCCTTATCCTTTGGGGAAAATATGGTCATTCAATGAAATGGAAGGTTTTCAAGCTTTCCTGATGAGTAGACAGAGGTGAATAAAAAACTTTATTCTCAATTTCAGGGCTCAAGATAAACATAAAAAAGTAAAATGGAAAGAGAAAAAAATAAGAGATTCAATAAGACTCAACTGTTTATATCCCCATATGGGAAGATGATACTTGTAATTCTTAAGAATTGTATCACAATTAGTGCAGTTAGGAGTGTACATAAAAAGAGAGTCTAAGTATAAGGTGACTTTGAGGAGGTGGTATAAAAAAAATTAAAGGGTGAGAAAGAAAATTACATTGGGAATGTAAAGAAGTGAAAGATAGAATAGCACAAATTATCTCACATGAAGAGGTACAAAAGACCTTTTACAGGGGAGGGGAAGATGGGAGGGCGATGCTAGGCATTGCTTGAACCTTACTCTCATCAAAATTGGCTCAAAGAAGGAATAGCATACACAATTAATTGAGTAGAGACATCTATCCTATATTACTTCCTATCAGAAGTAAGAATGGGGAAGATTAAGTGGGGAAGAGAACGGAAAGGGCAAATATTGGGGGAGGCGGTGATCAGAAGCAAAACCATGGTAAGGAAGGAGAGAGGAGAAAGGGAAGGAAAAATAGTATGTAGCAAAATACACAATTAATAATCATGAATGTGAACATAAATAGGATGAACTCTCCCATAAAACAGAAGCAGATAGCACAGGGGACTAAAAAACAGAATCTAAAAATACATTGTTTTGAAGAAACATACTTAAAACAGAGAGAAACACAGAGAGTACAGGCAAGGTACTATTATTCTTCAGCTGAAGTAAAAAAAAAAAGGAGGAGTAGCAATCATGATTTCAAACAAGGCAAAAGCAAAAAAAAATAGATCTAATTAAAAAAGATAAGGAATGAAACGACGTCTTACTAAAAGGTACTATGAACAATGAAGTAATATCAATACAAGAACATGTATATGTATGTATGTACATATATATATGTGTGTATATGTACATATGTGTATGCATATTGTGTGTGTGTATACACACACACACACTCACACACACACACACACATACATCCCGCAAGTGGTATGTCATGGCAAATTCTTAAAGGAGAAGTTAAATGAGTTGCAAGAAAAAATAGATAACAAAACTATACAGGTGTGGGACCTCAACTTTCCCCTCTCAGAGCTAGATTAATCTAACCACAAAATAAACAAGAAAGAAGTTAAGGAGGTGAATAGAATTTTAGAAAAGTTAGATATGACAGATCTCTGGAGAAAATTGAATGGGCATCAAAAACAATATATATTTCTCTCAGTGGTACATGGCACCTACATAAAATTGGCCATATATTAGATCATAAAAATCTCAAAATCAAATATAGAAAGGCAGAAATATTAATTGCATCCATTTTATATAGTAATGAAATAAAATTACATTTAATAAAAGGCAGTGGAAAGACAGATTAAAAATTAACTGGAAATTTAATAATCTAATCCTAAAGAATAAATGAATCAAAGACCAAATTGTAGAAATAATCAATAATTTCATTAAAGAGAATGACAAAAATGAGACAACATGAAAATTTGTGAGATGCAGCCAAAGGAGTACTTAGGGAAATTTTTTTCCCCTAAATTCTCACATCAATAAAGTAGAGAAGGAGCAGATCAGTGAATTAGGCATTCAAGTAAAACAAAACAAAATAAAACAAAGTGAACAAAAAAAAAATTAAGAAAGAAACAAATTAAAAATCTCTAATTGAACACCAAATTGGAAATCATGAAAACCAAAGGTGATATTAATAAATATGAAAGTGAAAAAAAATGTTCAGCTACTAAAGAAAACTAAGAGCTGGTTTTATGAAACAAACAATTAGATAAACCTTTGGTTAAGATTTAAAAAAAGAAAAAAAAAACAAATTTCCAGTATTAAAAATGAAAAGGATGAATTCACCAGTAATAAGTAGAACATTAAAGCAATCATTACAAAATATTTTGCCCAATTACGTGCTCAGAAATCTGACCACCTAAGTGAAATTGATTTCATATTTATGAAAATATGGATTGCTCAGATTAACAGAAGAGAAAATAGAATACTTAAATAATCTCTTCTTAGAAAAGGAAATTGACCAAGTCATCAATGAATTCCCTAAGAAAAATTCCATAGGACCAGATGGATTCACAAGCAAATTCTACCAAACATTTAAAAAACAATGAAGCGTAATGTTATATAAATGGAAAAATAGGTGAGGAAGGAGTCCTACCAACTTCTTTTTATGATGTCAATATGGTGCTGATATCTAAACCAGGAAGAGCTAAAACAAAGAAAGAAAATTGTAGTCTAATTTCCCTAATTAATATTGATGAAAAAATTTTAAATAAAAAAACTAGCAAAAATATTACAGTAATATATTACAAGGATCATGCACTATGACCAGGTGGGATTTATATCAGGAATGCTGTGCTGGTTCAATATTAGGAAAACTATCGGCATAATTGACCATATTAACAACAAAACTAACAGAAATCATGTAATTATCTCAATAGATTCAGAAAAAGCTTTTGACAAAATATAGCCTCTGTTCCTATTAAAAACACTAGAGAGTACAGGAATAAGTGGTGCTTTCATTAAAAAGATAAGTAGTATCTACCCAAAACCATCAGCAAGTACTATCTGTTATGAGAATAAGCTAGAAGCCTTCCCAGCTAGATCAGAAATAAAGCAAGGAATTATCACCAATATTATTCAATATTATACTAGAAATGCTGCCTATAGTAAAAGAAAAAAAAAGTAACTGAAGGAATTAAAATAGACAATGAGGAAACAAAAATATCACTCTCTCCAGATAATATGATGGTATACTTAGAAAACCCTAGAGAATCACCTAAAAAACTACTTGAAAAAATTAAGAACTTTAGCAAAGTTGCAAGATACAAAATAAAGCCATATAAATCATCAGTATTTCTATATGCGATCAACAAAGCCCAGCAGCAAGAAATAGAAAGAGAAATTATATTTAAAATAACTGTAGACAAGATAAGTTACTTAGGAATCTACCTCCTAAGAAAAAACCAGGAACTATATGAACATGGTTACAAAACAGTTTTCACACAAAGTCAGAGGTAAAGAATTGGAAAAATATCAATTGCTCATGTGTATGCCAATTCAATATGCTAAAAATAACAATTCATTTATTCAATGCCATATCAATCAAACTAGGAAAAAAAATATATATATATATATATATGGTGGAGCTAGAAGAAAATAACAGCCAAATTCATCTGGAAGAACAAAATGCCAAGAATTTCAAGGGAATTAATGAAAAAAAAAATACAAAGGAAGAGACATAGCTGTACCAGATCTGAAACTATGATATAAATAGGGAGCCATCTATACTGTCTGGTACTTCATAAGAAATAGAGTGGTGAATCAGTGGAATAGATTCAGTACATAAGACCCAGTAGTGAAGAACCATAGTAACCTAGTGTTTGAAAAACCCAAAGATCTTAGCTTCTGGAATAAGAAGTTACTATTTGACAATAAGTGGTGGGAAATCTGGAAAACAATATGGCCCAAACTGGGTATAGATCATGATCTTGCATATGATCTTAGATAAGATAAAAAGATATGTGTGATTTATAGATAAAGAGTGATACTATAAGCAAATTGGGAGAGCAAGGAATAATTTATCTGTCAGGTCTATGGAGAAGGGAAGACCTTTTGACCAAACAAATTACAAAATGTAAAATAGATAGTTTTTATTATATTAAATTAAAAAGCTTTTGCACAAACAAAACCAACACAACAAAGCTTAGAAGAAAAGCAAATAACTGGTAAACAATCTTTACAGCAAGTGCCTCTGATAAAGGCCTCATTTCTTAAATATATGGAGAAATGAGTCAAATTTATAAGAATATAAACCATTCCCCAATTGATAGTCAAAGGAAATGAACAGTTTTCAGATAATAAAAAAATCAAAGCAATCTATAGTCAAATAAGAAAATGCTCTAAATCACTATTGACTAGAGAAATGCAAATTAAAACAACTCACACCTCACACCTATCAAATTGACTGATATGATAAAAAAGGAAAATGATAAATGTTGAAGAGGATGTGAGAAAATTGGGACAATAATGTATTGTTGGAGTAGTTGTGAACTGATCCAACCATTCTGGAGAGCAATTTGGAACTATACCCAAAGCACAATTAAACTGTGCATACCCTTTGATTCAGCAATACCACTACTAATACTATATCCCAAAGAAATCAATAAAAATGTAAAAAGGCCCACATGTATAAAAATATTTATAGTAGCTCTTTTTGTTGTGGCCAAGAATTGGAAATTGAGGGGATGATTTAGAACTCATTTTTTTTAAATAAGGTTTAAAAATTGTCTTTATATGAAATTGGAAAAAAAAAAAGAAAATACTAAATAAATAAACAAATACCTAAAGGTGGTCTGTAAGGGCCTCTTAAGGTTGGTAAGAACTTCCAGGTTGTCTGCTCCATTTGCATAGTTTTCAGGAGCCTATAGATATCACTACATGAGGATGGGGCTATTTACAAGATTATGCTCAGTTTTGTTTTTTTGTTTTTTTTTTTTTTCCTCTCAAAAACACAATTGAAAAAAGTTTCTTAATATCATGTCCCAAGAAGGGATGTATGTATGATTCCTTAATAGTATCTGCTAGGATGGGGTATAATGTGTAAGTCTTAAATATTGCATTCATAGAAATATATACAAAGTGAAAGATTTGAAAAAGGGCCTAAGTCTTGGGAAAATCTCCATTAGATAAAGTAATGTAAAGAGGAACTATCAAAAAACACTGAGAAAGTGAGGTCAGGTAGGTGGAAGTCGAAGTGGGAGTGGTGCTAAAGAACTATTTTCCATGTCAACTGGTGCAAAAAAGGTTAAGAAATCGATTGAGAAAAGATGCTGAACTAGTCATTGGCAATATCTGAGAGAGCAGGGGAGAGAGAGAGAGAGAGAGAGAGAGAGAAAGCAGTTGAATAGTAGGGGGTAAAATGAAAATGCAACAGTTAGGAATTGAATGAAGCTTCCTTTCTTGAAGGAAGAGAAGGTAGAAAAATAATCCTTTTTTTAAGAAGTATAACAGTGAAGAGAATCAAAGATATATGTTGATAACTCATAGGAATTTTAAGCAAAAGGATTCTGATTTTTGGATTTAGGAGTACTGAGCATATTTGTGTTTGTAGGCAGCAGAAGAAAAAAAAAAGAACCAATAGATTACAAGACAATGAAGATAGAGCAATAGTGAATGATCTTAGAGGAAATAGGAGGGCATGAGATCAAAAGTACAAGTGACATAGTTATCCAGAAAGAGCATTACAACTTTTCCTGAAACTGGAGAGGGAGAGAGGATGAGTATGATCATAAAGAGGTTTTATAGCATAGGGGAAATCAGTTTTCAGCAGCAAGCAAATTTTAGGAGGAATTTCAAAAATATTTTGACCAATGGAGGTATTTTTCAACTATGTCCTCCCAGAGTGATAATTTTGAAGGTGACAGGAGTCACTTAGACGTATGTTCTACTATATTCGTGTTTTAAGTCTTATTACTTTATAGATTTACTTTCACAATAATGGATTTCTTCTGATAGCTAAATCATATTTAAGTATAAAGAGTGGGACTTTGGAAATTGCACATCTATATCTTTATGTCATATTTTTGTATGTATATATACATACATATGTATATTTATGTTTATCTGTCTATCCATATTCATCTCTCTCTATCCAACTATTTATTTATCTAATATATGTCTATCTCTGTTTTTAATACATAATTAATATATCCAATTTGCTCCTTAGGCCTACAGAATACTTTGACAAACTTGCCCTCATCCCTACTAGAAGGAAGCATAGTTAAGTAAAATTTTGACTATGTCTGCAAATATATGACTCATTCTATACTTATTGTTCGCCACTTCTTTATGGAAAGATGTGTGTTCCACCATCAAAGTCATGATTGGTCACTACACTGATCAGAGTACTGAAGGTTTTCAATATTTTCATTTCCATTATTGTGGTCATTGGGTAACTGGTTCTGCTTTCCTTGCTATGAATCAGATCCAATAAGTTTTCCCAAGTTAGTATGATTTCATCAAAATTGTCATTTTATGTGGTGTAATAATAATCCACTGCTTCACATACAACATTTTGGTTATCCATTCACCAGTTTATAGGCAGCCATATTCTTTCCATTTTTTTGCTCTTTCAAAAAGTATTATCATATTTTTATATCTTTCCATTGGTCTTTCATCTTTTTGGGTTCTGTATATAATTTTTATTTTACAAGATATTGAAGATAAAAATTTTATTCTTTTAAAGATAATTTATTCTGATTTATTTTGTTTTTGCATTCTTTATATTTCCCATGTAGCCCTCTCCTTCCCACCCCATAGAGAACAGAAGCTATTCATTGAAAATAGCAATAGAGTGCCGGCCCTGAAGTCAGAAGGATATGAGTTCAAATCCAGCCTCAGACCAAACATTTGACACTTACTAGCTGTGTTACCCTAGGCAAGTCACTTAACCCCAGTTGCCTAAAAAAAAAAAAAGAAAAAAGAAAAAAGAAAGAAAAAAAGAAAAGAAAAGAAAAGAAAAGAAAGTAACAACAGCAACAAAAAGATACCATTGCCCTGTCATGATCAGTCAAGCTCTTGATTTAAATTCTTACTTCTCTGTATTGTTTAATCTTAGAACAACCCTTTCTATAATTTTAGGAAGTGATATCTCACACTTAACAATTAAGTTAAAAAAAAAAGGCAGGCAAGACACCTGTTTGAGACCACTGGGACAAGCCAAATTCCTCACCTAGACATTATCATACCTGATCCACATCTTTAAATATAAAAAACAGATGGATCTGTAAATCTTTCTTGTCTGCATAGCTCTCTTCCCCACATTTTGGGCACCAGTAAGTTTGCTTAGGGTGCTTACCTACAAATTTCATTTCTTAGCCCATTAATAAAATTTTAATGGTGAAAGAAAGAGAGTATTAATGATCCTTAAGTTTAATTTCCTTGTTTTACAGAAGAGACAGCTGAGATCTAGCCAGGTTAAGTGTCTTACCTTAGGTAACATAATCAATAAGACAGATTTTTACAAGCAATGAATTAAACCTAATAAAGATTAATTGCTGTTCTTATCTTTGTTTTGTTGAGAAGAGGGGGAGAGACCAGGAAATCAGACCTATGTCTTCTTTGGAATATTCTTTCTATCAGTGCAAATTGGCATTATTATCTTTAGGAGTTGCTTGAGACAATGAAAAGTTAAATGATTTGCCTGGGGTTACATAACCACTGAACAACATTTCCTCATAAGAGAATGTATTGAACCCAGATTTTCCTGACTTTCACCAGCTTCCTATCCACTATGCACATTGACTCTTGATTTTGATATATAATAAAATACATTCTAAGAGTGAAGGGGAATGAGTGAAGATCTACAGCATAAAAAAAAAAAAGGAGCGGGAGGGGAGAGAACAAAATAGGAAAATCATACATGTCGAGAAAAATATTACATATAATGATCATGTATGTTTGTGAAATCAGAGAATTGAACTTTTCTAAACATCTGATCTCCAGTTGTTATAGGGTGTGCCCTCACCCTCTCTTCTACCACACAAACAAGAAATAGTCTGTTTTTCTTGTTTGGAATCTGACAAAATCATCCAGCAGAAATAATCTGAAAAACACACACACACACACACACACACACACACACACACACACACACACACATCTATGTATAATGTGATTTAACCTCAGATGATTTTATTGTTTAAAATGACAAGAATGTTTAAATAATTATTATGCTGAGATTGAAAAGGGGAAATTCTGCCTTGGTAGGTATTGATTTGTGATTAAAAATTACACTTAGAACTGTTATAGTTTCCTAATTTAAATAAGTAATCAAGACCCTTGGCTACTTAACCTGTGGAAGTTTTGAATCCTTTTTGGGGGGGGGGGACAATTGCTAGTCCCATAGGGACATCATTGCTGTATTCCTTTTTTTTCAATATTTAAAGGTTTTTATAGTTGACAATTTAAGAAAATCAGTTCCCTCAGAATCTTGTAAACTCTCCCTCTTTTTATGTTATATGCTGCAGCTCACATTCTTGTCACATAGAGGGCAGTTTATCCCTCTGAATTGCAGATTCCCTGCCACTAGTAGAGCCTTTCCCCAGACAGACAAAACTGAGTAGAGTCCAAAACATTATAATAACATTTGTCTCCATTGTTGATGAGGGCCAGCACATATTAATTTGTCATTTGCTGCATATTTATCAACCAGATTGCAGACTATTGCCATACTGAGGCAGTTAAAAGCCTTTATTAAAACTGATGTTCTTTGGATACATAATTTCTTTCGGCATACATGTTATATTTTTATTTAATATTTTTGATGTCTATCACACTAATAATAGTTTAGAAGCTAAAAATAAAAATAAAAATAGTCAAACAGAAATCATTGTGCTCTTTTATTTTTTAAAATTTTTTTAAAATCTATCACTATGAAAGATGTTTCTCCTGCTACGGCAAGAAGTTATTTTCTTTCCTCTTTCACAGCACCAGCCTTGAAATTTCTAAAATGAAACTGTATTACTGGTGGAACTGGTACAATAGCAACTTGTTGTTACCATGACAATCATAATTTTAAGGATTTTTGCCTGCGACCTTTATGGTAGAGTATCAGGAGGCAAACGTGCTGTGTAGAGAATTAGGCTAACAAGTGTAAGGAATCTTTTTTTATGTGTTAAAAAAAAATCTATCTAGGAACCTCAAAGTGTGAGAGGGTCCTTTTGAACATTTACAGTTAGGACTGTGATAGTAGTGTGTGTAATATTCCGTATGCCGGTCACAAAAACAAACAAATAAACAAATAAATAAATAGTCTAAGGGGAAGGGAAATTCTACAGATTTAAATCTGAAGGCCAAGCATAATATATGTTCAGTATATATAAATACGTTTAAGATTTTGCCTTTGGGAAGAACGTTGTTGTGGCATGAGAAAAGAGTGCTCTGTGTGTGTGTGTGTGCGCGCGTGTGTGTGTATTTTTTATTACAATGATTTGATGGGATTTTAAAATATGTACAGTAAAATTCTATGATAAATACTATTCATGATGTATAGAGGCAATTAGAGTATACAGTTGGTATATCACTAGAGTTGAGTTCAAATCCTGACTCAGACACTTATTAGCTATGTAACCCTGGGCAAGTCACTAAATTTGTATCAGTGTTGTTGTGAAGATCCAAGGAGGTAACATAAATGCTTTGTAAGCCTTAAAGGGTTAAATATATGATGGACATCATTACTCAGTATTGATTATTTGTTGTTTAGTCAATTAGTTATGTCTCACTCTTTGTGATCTCATTTGAGGTTTTCTTGGCAAAGATACTGGACTGGTTTTGCCATTTCCTTCTCTAGCTCACTGTGTAGATGAGGAAACTGAGGCAAACAGGTTAAGTGACTTGCCCACGTTTCACAAAGCTAGTAAATGTCTGAAATAGAATTTAAACTCAGGTCCTCCTGACTCCTGGGCCAGCATTCTATCCATTGTGCCACCTACCTGCCTCATTATTAACAATAATAATTACTAATAATTGGTTTCTCTGATTACACAGTAACTTTGCTCTAAAATATGGATTCTTAAGCTTCTTTTTGTTTCATAGAAGCCTTTGTCAGCCTGATGAAGCCCACAGTCTCCTTTTCATATTTTTAAGTGAATAAAATAAAATATATAAAAATACAAAGAAAGCTAATCATATTAAAGTAAGTATGTTAAAATATTAAATGAAAAGTTCATGGACCCTAGATGAACAACTCTTAATTTAAAGGGCATCTCATTATGACATGCATAGCCCATTTGATTGTTCTTAAATTCTTCTCTCCATAAAAATCATTATACTATGAATTCTCTTGTATTTTATCCTATACTTCTATGAGATCCATCCACTTATTTATTCTTTTATTTAAATAATAGGAGAGCTGACACTGATACAGTGCTTTAAGATTATTAGTAAACTATTGTTTATGCATCAATTCATTTGATACTACAACCCTGTAAAGTAGAGGTCATCACTATCCCCATTTTTACAGATGAAAAAACTGAGGTTTTGAGAGGTTAACACCTGCCCATGGAAACAGTTTATACAAGTCTGATATTAGATGTGAATCCAGGTCTTCCTAACTCCAAGTTCAACATTCTCCTCTATCAGCCTGCCTTAGTATGATAATAACAAACAAACAAATACATAACACACAAAAATATCAACAAAGAAGTGAATGAATAAATGAATGGATGGTATGTAGTAAGCACCTTATAGTGCTTATATACTATAGAGCTTATATAATATAGTGCATTGTACTATAGAGTAGTATGATGAATAAATGCTCTAACAATTCAAAATACAAATAGATCAACTTAGCTTTGTAAAATCAGTAAAGGTTTAATGGAAGATGTGATATAAGTTGTTCCTTGAAAGAGCTTGATGGGAAGAGCTACAACCAGGGAAGGGCATTCCTGATATCAGGAAGGTCAGAAGTAAGAAAACAAATACATATCTTGAGACCTGTGGTTTAAAACATGGTCCTAGATTTGCTACTATTAGGTTGTATAAGCCTAAGCAAGTCATTTAATGATGTTAGTCCTTATTTTCCTGGATTTTAAAATAATGAGCCAGGACTAGAAAGTCTTTTCAAGACCCATTGAACTCGACCACACTAAGATACTAAGGATTCCTAGCTGGCAGATCACAAGGAATTTGCAGATAATAGAGCTCAAATGAATAGTCATGTTGCAAGGGTTTTCATGTACAGAAGGAGAGAAGAGATCTTCTATGATAATAAATTTTTTAAATTCTCTTGAACTTTGTTTTGGCCTCATGTTCTCTTCATAAATCAGGGCTGTCCTGGAAGGTATGGAATTGTTGATTAGTTCAATAGCTATGAAGACTTTTGCCAGGCCTGTCAGTGATTTAAGTGGTGACTTGGCAGTTATACCTGAGTATTTCTAAAAAGGTAATACAGTCATTGGACTAAATCTTAGTGCTTTATTGAGCAGTCAGTCACAAACATTTATTAAGCAACTACTATGTTCCAGGGGATACAAAGAAAGGCAAATAATAGTCCCTTGTGGTGGGGTGCTGATGATGGACTCTTAAAAGGCCCTGGACTTTCCCATGTGGCCCAGGTCCCTGGCATTCATCTGGGGCAGCTAGCCCTTCCCAGTTCCTTGCATTGTGGCTTTCACTCTGCCCCAACCTCCAATTCTCTGTTACCTCTAAACTAGCACAGTTCTTCACGGTCTGTTACCACTAGATCACCCTGGCTACTTCCCACCCTTAATTCCATCTTGACCCCTTCTGTTACCTCCCTGTCACCCCAAGCTACTGGCCACACTATAGAAAGCTCAGTCTAGTCTAACAAATTGTTAAGATTCCTTAAAAGTCTGGCCTGGTTGTATTCTCATATTCTCAAGACTCAAATTCTTAAACTCTGGCCAATAGCAAGAATTCTTAAAATCTTGACCATCTCATTGCTGTTTTAATAAACCTTTTCTGTGACTGAAAGATGATTTGAGTTGAATTCATTCAAGGCATGACCCATGTCTTTTGCCCATGAATTTTGGGGTTCCTAGTACCCCTAGACCTCAACATTTTGGTACCCTTTTACTGGGAAACTGTCTAATCTCAAGCTCTTCTCCAGCCAAGACTGGAAAGTATTTAAACCTCCCCTCTCTCCCTATCCCTTTCTCGCCCTGAAGTTGAGGTTGTTGCCCAAGCACCTAGGAAGACTTGGAGGTACTTTTTTGGCCTGAGGCTCTCAGGCCGCAGGTCCAGTGGTTAGGTTCAAAGCCATGGACCTGGGCACACCTTCCACAGCATAGAGAACAACGATAGACTCCTTATCCAGAAGCATGTGCCCAATTCTTTCAATTCTCTCAGTGCTAGGGAATGGGGAAACTGTAGGTGCTTTTTGGTTTCCTGAGGCTTACTTACTCCCTTCCTTCTGAAGCGGTTTAGGAGTTCAGGGGTGCTGACCCCAAAATCACAACACACAGGTCCTTCCCGAAAGAATTTGACCCAAGCCTTCTTTCAGCCAAAGACAAGGTTTATTAGAACATCCATCATATTGGGCAGACTCTTAAGGAGTCTGAACATGGGTAAGCAATGGCTGGATTATAAGAATCTGACCAGTGGCTAGATTATAAGAATCTCAGCACCTTAATGGAGATAAGATGGACCTTGTATATAGAAAGATTGGGAGGGATCTAGGAGTGGCCAAGTAGTCCATGAGGTAATAGAATTCCCAAGGGTGGGAAATGGAGCTTAGGTGGGACCAAGGGTGGGAAATGGCCAGGGGCCATAGGGAGGCAAGACAATGGAGGGGAGATTGGGTGTAGCCACAATGAAAGGCCAGTTGATGGGATTATAACCTCAGGGGAATGCCAGAGATTTGGCCATGTGGGAAAGTCCAGGGTTTTTCCTTTCTGGGGTCCAGATCCCAACCCCATCACCTCTACACCCAAGAATCCTCCTTCACAGAGGGTCTCTCTGTCCCCATGCCTATGCCTGCAGGATCTTCCTTCTCTCTCTGCCTTATGGCCATGGGATCCTGGGAGCTGGACTCAGGAGTACTTCACTTCTAACCCCTAGGTTAGAATTTAAAAACTTGGTCTCCAAGAACTTGAAAAGGAAAGCTTTGTGCGTAGCCTCTATGATCTAGAGGACCAAGATACATTGCAAAAGTTGAAAGAAAAATTAAGATTCTTTTTCCTGTAGTCTGGTCTCTGAGTAGGCTAAGACTACAGTGAAAAGTTAGAACAGCTAAAAACATCTTAGTAGATTTTGGAGGTTTTGTGATTGATCATCAAAGAGTTTTGAAACACAGTACAACCCTGGTGTCTCCCTTTCCCACTTCCTTCCCTTGAGTCAAGAGGGTATCTCAGTGCAGGGATTGAAAACAACCCCAAGTTTTTTCTGTTAACCCCTCTCATCCCAGATCAGACTAGGAGAAGAGAGTTTCACCCTTCTTCCCCACCTTTGAATTCACGCTCCCCTACCTAGTGAAAGGAAGGAAGGGGGGAGGGGTCTCAACAGTAATAGCCTTGGGCCCTGGGGCAACCCATAAAGCCTAGAAGTATCACCCAGATTCGGCACATCCTGCTCAGTGCTCACCACCATCCACACCCTCACCCTCCCACCCTCCTAGCAGAGGTGGGGAGAGAGGAAAGTGCAGTCTGAGGGAAAAAGCCAGCCATTTTAAAGTTGTAGTTTTAACATGTTAATGATGATTTTCAGATTCTCTGTGTAAAGTAATTTTGAAATGCATTCAACAAAATTGAAGTCACCTGATTGGTAATGGGTTTCTTTCAAGTTTCAAATTGGTTAACTTTTGTATCAGCTAATGTCAAGCAACTTTTAAACAATGAACTTGGCTTGCTGAGAATTTGCAAGTATATGGAAATGATCTCTAATGATTGGCTTTTACAACAGGACAAATTTAAATTTGAGATGTAAATCCTGGAAAAATTTTTCACTAAGCTGTGATTAGTGAAATTTATTGTTTGAGGTAAAAGCTTATGGGACCATAAATGATTTTATTTTGAGTTGTCTAATGGATCATAAAAATCCAGCGATAATCGATAGCCAATAATCCACCAATTGAGAGAAATGCTACAAGTGACTCAGACAGAATGTGACTGTTACAGGTGGGAGGTCTGCATTGGGAAAAGCAAAGAGGATAATTTTAGTCTCAAACCAAGATGGGACCCTTCTGGCTCAGTTTCCACCCTGTATTCCTTTGAAAAAGAATGTTACCCTCCTGGCTATTCCTGAGTCTGTCTATGAGGTGGAATTGATACTGCGTGATTGGATCTGAATTCTAAGGATGTTTTTTTATCCTGTCTTACTTGGTTTAATCTTGTCTCTACTTTATCATTTTATAGCAAATTTCTATAAGATCAAGTGGTCAGTAAAAACATATAAGCACAATGCAAGTGTGTGAGATCTTGCTGTTTTGACCTGAATGTGTAGTCATTCCATATCCCAAATTAGTGAAATTAAATCAGAAACATCTTCAGTTTGCTTTGGGTAAGAAAATTTCAGTGCAATTTGTTTTCTTTGAGGGAGGTAACCTATTTGACCTAATCATTACCTAAGTATCCTCCCTTAGTCTTTTGTTATAATTGGATTAAAAGTCAGTCCCTGGCCAAGGGTGGAAACTTCATTGAGGTTTAGGGGTTTAGGGGTGCTAGGACCCCAAAGTCACAAAATGTGGGTCATGCCCAAATGAATTCGACCCAAGCCTTCTTTCAGCCAAAGACAAGGTTTATTAGAACGTCTGCCATATTGGCCAGACTCTTAGGGAATCTGAACATTACTGAGCTATTGGCTAGATTATAGGAACCTGAGCACCATTACAGAGACAAGATGGACCTTATATACAGAAAGACTATGGGAGGGATCTAGGAGTGGGATCAAAGTAGTTTGGGGTGATTGGAGGAGGAGTCTAAGGAGGATCTGGATGAGAGTGGACAGTAAGCTGGGATGAACAGAAAGCCAGAGACCTAGACCACATGGCCAAGGGAGAATGGAGTCTAGATAGGATAAAGGGTAGGAAGTGGCCAGCGGCAATTGGGAGGTACCAACACAGAATTGGGAGATTGGGCCTAGCTACACTGAAAGGCCAGTTGATAGGATTATATAGCCTCACCCCCAGAGATTTGGCCAGGTAGGAAAGTCCAGGATTTTTCATTTTTTGGGGTCCAGATCCCAAAGACATGGTCTTTTACTTTCAGGGGTTCAGATCCCATCCCCATCACTTCTACCTGAAAAGTGTCATTACTTCTCAATAGCATCTGATCCTGCTAAAGCAATTTGGGCCCTACAGACTTGCTTGTCAGATTTATGCTTTCCAGACTATAGGCCATTCACCTGCAGTTGGTAGCAAACAGTGGGAACCAGGCTATGTCCTCCCATTATCCCCTGGATCCAGCCTGTACTGGGTTCCAGTTAACCTCCTCTCTGTGACTCCCTTAAGGCAGGAACAGCTCTATGCCCCTAACTAACAGGAAGCAGTTTCAGAAACCAAGACCTTCGCCCATACTCCAAAAGAATTTGGGTCCCATTTGTTTGAAGGGGGAATGATGGGGTGCTAATGATGGATCCCCTAAAAGGCCCTGGACTTTCCAGGTGACTCAGGTCCCTGGTCTTAGCCTGGGGCACCCACCCTTCATATTTAATCCTTTCAACTGCCCTTGCATTGTGGCTTTGGCCCTGCCCCATTCTCCAATTCTCTGTTACCTCTAACCCAATCCAGCCTCATTGTCTGAATGGGGCCTTACCCTAGACCACCCTCCCAGGTGGCTCAACTCCCTGGCAGTCCCCTAGGGCACCTGGCCCTTCCTTGTCCTTCTCTGTTATCTCCTAGTCACCCAAGATATTTGTCACTCCTTGATCACATTCAGATTTTCCTAGTTTTTCTGAATAAAAGGTCCATGTTATCTCCATTAAATCACTCAGATTCCTTAAGAGTCTGGCTCAGTTAGTTGTATTGGCATCACAAAGGCTCAGCTTTAAGAGTCTGACCACCTTATCAGTACAAATGTCACAATAGCTCAGATTCTTAAAATCTTGCCCACCTCAATCTGTGTTTTAATAAACCTTGTCTCTGACTGAAAGAAGATTTGAGTCGAATTCATTCAAGACAGGACTCATGCCTTTCGTGTGTGAATTTTGGGGTTTCCAGTACCTCTAGACTGCAATATCTGCTCCCAAGGAACACATGATCTAATAGAGGAAACAACATGCATATAACTATATACAAACACTTTTTTAAAAAAAAATCATGTAGTCAATTTGTAATGTAATTTTCTTTAATTTTATGTAATCAAGATTATTCTACTTTCTGTAACTCCCTCTATCTCTTGTTTGGACATAAAATTGGGAATTTGTATTTGATTTTTTAAAGTTTTTTTTTTAATAGTTTCATGCCCAATTCATTGATTTGTTCTTTCTCTCTTTTATTTATATATACATTTAGAGATAAAAATTTCTTCCTAAGTACTGCTTTGGCAGCATTCCACAAATTTTGGAGTGTTGTTTCATTGTTGCCATTCTCTTTAATGAAATTATTGATTGTTTTTATAATTTGTCTGTTGACTCATTCATTCTTTAGGATTAGAGTATTTAGTTTCTAATTAGTTTTTTTTAAATCTATGATTCCATGGACCTTTATTAAATCCTCTTTATATTGAATAAATTAGAAATAATCAACTGAGGAAAGCAACTAAATTTAAACAGGTTTGGGAAAAACTTCTGGAAGAGTGTCAAAGTTAAGCTGGGACATAAAGGAAACCAGTGAAGCCAGGAGAGGAAGTTCTCAAACCCTCCCCTACTGCAAGGGTTAAGCTAGATAGTCCCTAATAGGCCACAAATACAGAATTAGATTTGCCTGGTAATAGGGCAAGGCTCAAATAGCACCTTCCTAGACAGAGCTTCCAGGTAACCTTTAGCTACAACTGCTATGGCTTCATGATAGCCTAAGGGCCTAAAAACGCCCAACCCATGTAAAGTCCCATCCTTCAATCTAACTGGATAAGCTGAGATAAAACCAGGATCACTATGCATTTCCTTATGATGAGGGCAAACCAACCAAAAGCCTCTGTACAAATGCTACTGCAATAAATATCTTTGCTGTGTAAGGACTATGGAAAACTTTCATTATGTTTTCAATGAACTATGGGTCCTTCATTTGATCCCAACATGGATCTAAATAAATAGGATGCTGCTATCAGTCTTACTCCAAACAAATGAGAAGGCATTGAATAATTATTAGAAAATGATTTCATTTAAAAAAAAAGTGGAGCTGACATTTTCTACCACTTTATTTGCATTGTTTTGACCAATGATACCAAGCAATTTGTCTTGTGCTGATTTGAAAGAATGAACTAAAAGCAGTCATGGTTAATGCTAGGAACACCTTAGAGTTTTAGGGCTACTCTAAGATTAACCTAGGTTTCCATTTTTTAATAAAGGCCCTGAAGGTAAGTTTGCATAAAATAAAACCCAACTCCTGGCTTAATCCTGAAGTCATAGAAGGAAGCTTCCAGATTGAGACTATCTTGAATTTGGAACTGACTCCTCACCTTTAACTCAGATAATCCCAGGGTTTAATTGCCCTCCTAAACAACATAATTTCTAGAGCGAATTTCTAAAGTTGAGGTCAAAGCACACTGGACTCCAGAAACAGAACAGCAAGGCACCATTAGCGTTGGTACTTACCACATAGAATTCAATACTCTGACACTATTATAAATCAAAATGTCAGCACCCTGGATTGTATTTAGAAGCGAATTAGCAGGCAGGGAATGCTATTGATGACAGATATTATGTGCTTAGAAAAACTTAGGACCTTAAGTAGATTGCCATTGTCATTGAGTACCATCTGGGGCTTCTGGGTGGTGATCAATATTATCACAATGTAGTTAACTGCAATCAATTCTTGATTATAGAGGAAATATTGAGAAGTAGACAAAGTGGGAAATGTATAATTCCAAATGACAGATAATCAATGCATGATATTAATCAATATTACAAAGCATTCATTTGAAATATATTCTTTATGCACAGGCATATTTGGAAATACATAATTTTCAATCAACTGAAATAATTTTAACAATGCATTATTGTATGAAATACTATAATTACTGTATACTAAAAAATATACTTTCAGTAGTCCTAAAAGTGACACAAATAAGGTATCGTAACTTTCTGACCCATAGGATAATTAGGAATGAATATTAGAAAGTAGCAAATTTCTACCAGAAAGTAGAAAATTTAATATTTTCCCTTTCTATACCATCAAACTAATGTTAATACTAGTGAATAGTAAAATAATACAAAAGCAACTGAAGAAGGAGAAATAAAAGGTTGAATTTGCCAACATTGGGCTATATGATTTATTCTTGCATAGTGAAATGACCTAAGAAAGACCTAAGCTTGGTGGTGTGAGAAGAGCAAGAGTTATTTTTAGTCAGGTTAAATTATAACATAAAAAATTTATTTCACAATTCTAATTTTTGGTTTTATTTCTTTCATTTCCTGCCTTAATATACAAACATATTTTTAATGCATTTTATGGGGACAGAGGTTGAGATCAGGTAACAGAAACGGTAATACCAACTATTTTTCTTAACTTCTCTTATAACTGTGAAGTAAAAAAAAAAAAAAAGAATTTAGGGACTTCCAGGAAAGACGGCAATGCCAGTGGTTCCAACCCATTCTGTTCTGTGTCCCAAGGAAGCTCTGTCTGGAGGCCACTTAGTTCTGCTTTAATCCTTTAGTTTTAGCTTCTACCATGGCTCAGACTAGCTGGCAGGTGCTCTCATGGGGTACAGGCCCAAGTCGAAACCTTTGCCCCTCACCCCAAAAAGAATTTGAGTTCCATTTGTGTACAGGCCCTAGAAAACCCTTGGACTGTCCTTGAATTCTCTTACTTGATCAAAGAAGTCTCTAGTGTTTGCTTGAGGCTATAATCCTATCAACTGACCTTTCACTATTGCCTTTGCACAGTCTCCCAATTCTCTGTTACACTTAACCTAGTCCAGCCCTGTTATCTCCTGATAATTCCCAGCTATTTCCCACACTTAATCCTATCTAGACCCCATTCTACCTCCCAATCACTCCCATCAAGATACCCCTTCTCCCAGTCCCCTCCTGCAGTCACCCCAAACTACTCAGCCACTCCTAGATGCCTTCCCCAATGTTTCTGTACATAAGGTCCATCTTGTCTCCATTAAGGTGCTCAGAAAACTTTAGAAACTAGCCAATGCTGAGATTCTTTACGAGTCTAGACAAGGGCTCAGATTCTTAACATCTAGGTAATAGCTCACAAATGTTCAGATTCCTTAAGAGTCTGGCTAGTAGGGTGGATCTTTAATAAACTCTGTCTTTGGCTGAAAGAAGGTTCAGGTCAAATAGGCAGGACTTGTGTGTTGTGATTTTGAGGTCCCAACACCCCTAAACCTCTAAACCTCAATAATTCCAGTTCACCCACCTCAGAGGAAGACTAATACCCTTCTGGTTTGTTGGTATCAGGGAACATGTCAAGCACTGCATGGGCCTGACACACATAGCAGAACATTTATTACAGGGATGGTTGGGGTAGGAACAAGATTGCAGCAATTTAAGTGGTACAGTTACATGTAGGTTCAAGGTGAGAAGAAAGAATATATGGAGCACTCTGGCAGCATGGACTCTGGATTTGGAGAAGTGCTTTAATATGGGATTTCCAGGGGACCAAGATTTAGGGTTTTTTCCTTGGCTGGTGGCCTACTGATCATGAACCAGATGGAGTCTCGGTTGCTCTTTTGAGTCCTTTTATGCATATAGGTCTCTAATCTTAGTTACCAAGTGAGAGTGGAAGGGGAGTGGAAAGCAGTTTGGCCTGAGAAGGGGTACAGAGTCAGGGTGGGGTATAGATCTGAGAGTGTCTACAATATTCCATAATATTAGCTCTTAAAGAGCCAGAGTGACTCCATGATGGTATAGACAGTAAGAACAACGAACATGACTTATTCCACAAATAAGCCTAACTCTGCTGAGAACTACCTCAAGAATAATAGAGTTCCAAGTGAGACATAAATCAAACACACATACATGCACATAACATATGTATATATGTACATACACAATATACATACATACATACTTATATGTACACACATATATACATACACACACACACACACACACACACACGTGCGTGTGTGTATATGAATGATTTCCACCATTCAGTCCAGGATTACACTTGAATAAAGTTTATCCTGAGGATATCTTTAAGACTAAAGATTTCTCAGTATAACAAAAGGCTTACAGTTGAAGGCAGCACCAATTTCCAGTCTAGGATATTCTAGGAGATAGTATTGAAGCCAACACTATCCATGATATTGTCTGTGCCAGAATACAATCTAAGGCCAGCTTGATAGGGGCTATCTATGGAGTATAGCAATGAGTAATACTGAGTTTCAGTTAAGATTCAGCTCCATGTCTCAAAATAGCTGTGGAAGGAGACAGAGCCTGGACTCAGCCAGTTCCTTAGACAAGGAGTACAGTAGGAGAAGTGGGACAAAGAAACATCCAGAATTGTACAAAGGCAACACTATAAGATATAGAACCTAGTCACAACACACTGGCATTCTCCTCTAGAACTGCAGAAGAAGACATAGATCATAGAGGATAGAATCATATCCTAACCCGTATTCAGGGTAACAGGCTAAAGAAGTGGATAAACAGGGGCATCTAGGTGGCGCAGTGGATAGAGCACTAGCCCTGGAGTCAGGAGGACCTGAGTTGGAAGCCAGCCTCAGATACATAACACTTACTAGCTGTGTGACTCTGGGCAAGTCCTTTAATCCCAATTGCCTCACAAAAAAAAAACAAAAAAACCAAATAGTGAGTTCTTTGGGGGCAGCTAGGTAGTGCAGTGGATAGAGTACCAGCCCTGGAGTCAGGAGGACCTGAGTTCAAATGTGACTCAGACACATAATACTTCCTACCATTGTGACTCTGGGAAAGTCACTGAACCCCAATTGCCTCACTAAAAAAATAAAAAATCCTAATACAATGAAGAAATAGTGTGGTTTAAGAGAACCCCAAGATAAACTCTCAGAAGAAAGGAAGAATGACAACTGTAAATACAAACCCTGAAAAAATAGATTTTTACTAAAAGTAAATTTGAGAAGAAAAAAGGAAGGGTTGAAATAAGAGACATGTAAAAAATAAATTTAGAGCACTTGGAAACATATCAAAGTTTTTTTTTTTTTTAAAGAATGGAAAGCCATATCCCAAAACCATATCACCAAAATCTGAAATGTAAGAATAAAACAACAAATATTAGAACAATATAAAAAAAACCTGAAAAACTAGAATATCTTATGAGATATCTAGTATCAAAACCACACAGAATGAGGAGACATAATTTGAGGACCATCCCTCCTGGATCACTGCCTTGTCATAGTGGAGGGGGCTTGCATACTTCTAATGAAACTATGAGATTCCATGTAGGGTTACTAATAACTGACAAGTCATAGTGGAGAATTCAGACAAAAGGTGATCCACTGGAAAATGAGATGGCAAACCACTCCTGTATCTTTGCCTAGAAAACTCCATGAACCATATTAAAATGATAAAAGGTATGACATCCAAAGATGAGCCTCTTAGGACAGAAAGTATCCAACACATTGCTGGGGAAGAGTCAAAGACAACTCATTTGCATACATTATCTCATTTGATTATAACAACCTCTGAATTAATGATAAATATGTACTACTGTTCTCTTAATTTTGCAGATAAGGAAACTGAGGCTGGGTCTTTAAGTGATTTTTCTGGGGTCACAGAGCTAGTAAGCATGTGAGATAGGATTCAAACTTAGGTCTTTCTGCCTTAGTTTCACACTTTATTCCCTACATTACCTACATTACCTACATGCTTAATCTGGATCTGAAACCACAACTTTATTAGCTCTTCCTCATGAATATACTTTTAAAACCTTTAACTGATTGATGATGATGATGATGATGATGATGATGATGATGATGATGATGACTACTACGATGGTAGTAGTGGTGACGATGGTGATATTCTGATAGTTGTTGTTAATCCTTCAATTTCATCTATAAATGCCTTCATAATTTTTAGTGATTAAAATATCTCTCCATGCTTCCTTTAAAATTATTTTTTCTCTACTGTTTCTTTTTGACTTATAAGCAATACTTCCCATCTTCCATAATTCTTTAAGTTATTACAAACAAATGTGAAGTGTATGTGAATGTGCAGTTTCTTGCAAAAGTATGTCTCTGGTTAACAAGGAAGTCAAGTGATGGCGGTTGAAACAATTTCTGGGCTCTTTCTTGCTAGTTGCCCTGACATTTGACTGACAGTGTTTGAACTTTTTTGGGAAATGGTAATGATATTTATTGATGTCTATCCTTTTTATCCATTCCTCATTTTTCAGTAGCAGTGGCTTGTATGTATGTATGTCAAGGTGACATTTTCAGAAGTGAACTTTCAAAAATAATATAATTTTAATCCTTTTGTTTTATAATTAATTTATTTTATAAATCTAAGTATGTAATATCCCTCCTATTTCTCCCCTTTGAAATAAAAAATAAAATAAAATAATAAATAATAAAAATAAAAAACAGAAAAAAATAAGAAAACTCTTATGATAAGTATGTTAGTCAAGCAAAACATATTTCCTAAGTTTTATGTCTCATTCTTCATCCTGATTTCCTCATTTCTTTATGTGAAGGTGAGTAGCTATCTTCACCATCATTCCTCTTTTATAGTTTTTGTTGCCTTGATTGAACATAAATATATAAACATTATTTATCTTTATACTATTATTGTTATACAAATTGTTCTCCTGCTTTTGTTCTTTTCACTCTGTGTTGGTTCATGCAAGTTTTCTCAGGTTATCTCTGAAACTATCTCATTTGTAATTTCTTAATGCAAAGTAGTATTCCACTAATTCATAAGCCATAATTGTTCAGTTATTCCTCTATTCCTGTTTCCAGTTCTTTTGCACTATACTTGCACGCACACACACACACACAGACACACACACACACACACACACACACACACACACACACACATTCACATATGACCCATTCTCTTCATTTGATTTCTATGAGCTTAGACCTAGTAATAGCATAGCTCAAAGTATATACGCAATTTAGTAACTTTGAGGGAGCATAGCTCCAAATTGTTTTCCAGAATTGCTAGAAAAATTCAGAACTTTACCAACAGAATATAAACGTGCCTGTCTTCCCAAAACCCCTCCAAAATTTTTTGTTTCTTTTTTTTTGACATTACACATCAGATAAGTGTAAAAATAGGAATAATTAGCTATCTAGAATTTATAGTGTTTCAAGACTTTTTATGTGTAATGTCATATGATCTTCGCAACAACCCTATGAGCCATGTACTATTATTGTCCTATCTTATAGTTGAAATTTTGTTTTATTTTATATTTCTCTGATCATTAATAAGATGAAACAATTTTTTTAAATGGCTATTGATACCTTGGCCATTTTTTTTGAATACCGCTTTTCATATTGTTTAAACATTTAGCAATTGAGGAAAGGTTCTTATTCTTATAAACTTGATTCAATTCCTTATGTATCTTGGAAATGAGAAACTTCTGGTAAGGAATTTCCCCCCTAGCAATATATTTCCCTTCAAGTAGTATCTTCATTACTTTTGATTATGGAAAACAAAAAAAAAATATTTAATAGAAATTCTCTTCTATCTGATTCTCTCATAATCTCTTTTTTGGTCAGGACCACTTCCCCTATTTATAGATCTGCAAGGAATATTTGCATATAAATACAGATACATTTTCATGTTTATGCATATATATGTGTGTGTACACACACACACACACACACACACACACTCATTCATTCCAGGCTCCACAGATGCTTCTACCTAGATTCATTGTAACAGACTTTTAAAAATTTCTTATCTTAATATACTTATATATACTTAATATACTAAATATACTAAATTAAGATGAATATAATATTTATTGTTATATTTATATAGCACCTTCTATATACCCAACATATTGCTAAGTGATTTACTAAAATTATTTAACAATAAACATGGAAGGTAAGTGCTATTATTATCACTTGAAATTAAGTGACTTGCCCAAGATTACACAGTTAGTAAGTATATGGAGGAGTGGGTGAGGAGGGTATTGAACCTATATCTTCCTGACTCCATGACCTGACTCCGATGCTTTATACACTGTGCCACCCAGGTGCCAGGAGATTTGTTCTTTTATTTGTTTTAATGGATTTTGTTTTTTTGTTTTGTTTTGTTTTAAATAGCATTTACGGTTACTTCTGTATCTCTCCCTCTCCTAGATCACTAGCCCTCACAGAAAAGCTTTGTTTTATTTTTTTTAGAACAAGAGGGAAAAGAGGGGAAAATCATCAAAAGTGATCAATACATCAAAAACCTCAATTAAAATTATATGCAATGCTCCACCCTTATGTGCTTCTCCACTTCTGCAAGGAGCAAGGAGAGGTATTGTCTCATGTCTGTTCTTAGGGGACTTTTGCTCTTTTTAAATTTGCAACATTCATTTTTGCTTCCTTTTTGGTGATTGTGCTTTTTTGTTGCATTATTCCACTCATTGTGAATGTTGCTTTTTTTTCCCCTTGACTCCACTTATTTAACTTTTTATCAGTTCATATATATCTTTTCGAACTTCTTTGCATTCTGTATATTATGTGCTTCTTTCTGCATAAGAATATCCCTTTTTAACCATATACCTAGATACCTCATCATGGTCTGTTTTTTTTTTAATAATTTAAATTACTAAATTACATATTTGAGATATTTCCCTAAAAAGAATACCAAAATATATGTAAGATCATTTTTTTTCTGAGTGCATGAGTTGATCTACATATAGGGATGCATATAAAATTCACCCAATATGTAATTACATTAATAGTTAAAAGATAAATGATTTTCCCCCCACTTCCTCTCTAGCTCTCAAGGTGGCACAGTGGATAGAATACTGGCTTTGGAGCCAGGAAGACTCATCTTTGTGAGTTCAAATCTGGCTTCAGACACTTACAACTGTGTGACTCTGGGCAAGTCACTTAAACCTGTTTGCCTTCATGTCCTCATCTGTAAAAATGAGCTGGAGAAAGAAATGGTAAACTGCTCCAGTATGCTTTCCAAGAAAACTCTAACTGGGGACATAAAGAATCAGATATGACTGAACAACAACATATTTCAATGCTATCTAATATTCAAATTTATTCTGTACAACAAAAATTCATTTTTAATAATCGATGAAAATTCTAAATTTTGCTTTCATGTATATTTATCTTTTTTTTTAAATGGATGAATCACGAATTAAGTTGCTGGAGTAGCTTTAGGCTTTCTGCATTAGTAGCAATTTTATGTTTCCTATCACAATAGCTTCTAAATTTCCTTCCATTCCTGAGACCCTCTTTATGTGAATGAAGACACCTAGCAGAATTACAAATTCCTGACTTAGTTATGTACTGCATATATATATCTTTTAAAAAGTGACACAGTTTAACAGCACCTAAAGTCTCAGCAGAAAATGTGCCAACTCATAAATTGAAAAGTTTGAGGCATATACTTAGAGCTGGTACTAGAAATAGAGGAATTCAAAGGTGAGAGCAATAAAAATTTAAAAACACAAAATTTTGACATTAAAAAATGCTATCCTGATTTCCATTATCTGGTATGCATAATTACTAGGCTAAGGGTAGATGGCAAATTTGAGTTTAGAAAGCCAACATAAATGACTGTTATTTTGAATGATTATGGTAGGGCTCTGTGTTGTGAGTTTCTCCCCTTTTTTGAATTCTTTCTCCATAAAGGTGCTAAATTAAAGCATGTATCTGACTCTGTCATTGTCCTCTAGAAACTCATTTCTGTCTATTGCCTTGAGAGTAGGGGTTCTTCACTGAAAACTTTTTATTTTCCCAAATATTTTAATAAGTATATTTGAATGGAATTTATTTCCTGTGTATTTTATTTTATGCATTTAAAAATAATATTCTAAGATGGGGTCATAGGCTTCAACAGCCCACCAAAGGAGTCCATGATGCAAAAAAAGTTTAAGAACCTCTGTCCTGAATCAAAATGCAAACTCCTTTACTTAACATATAAGTCCTTTCACAATCTGGCTACATCCCTTGTTAGGTTTATCACATACTTCTCACCTTCACAGATTCTTCATTTTCCCCAAACTATCACACTTATTGCTCCTCACATACAACATTCCATCTTTTTTCTTTGTTCCTTTGTGGATGCTGTCCTCCAGACTTGGAGTGTATTCCTTCCTCACTTGCACCTTCTACTTGAAACCTTTCCTGACCCCCTGACCCCAGTCACTAGTGTCCTCCCTCCCAAAATTATCATACACTCATTTTAATACGTATTTTATATATTTATATGCATTTGACTCCTTTGATAGAATACAATCCATCCTCCACACAGCTGTCAAAGATTTATTCATAAATGGAAGGTCTGACTATGTTAAGCCCATGTTCAAGGAGGGTTAGTGGCTCTCTATGGCCTCTAGAAGAAAAAAAAAATATCCCTTTGTCTGGAAAGTAAACCCCTTCAAAATATGGTCCCAACTGATCTTTCTAGCTTTATAATACATTTATAACAGCTCCACACACAGTGTAATCTATGTAGACTGACCTTATTGTTCAGTTGTTTCAGTCATGATCCAACTCTTCGTGACCCCATTTTGGGATTTTGGCAAAGATTTCCAGCTCATTTTACAGATGAAAAAACTGAGGCAAATAGGGTTACTTGACTTGCCCAGGGTTACATAGCACTAAGTGTCTGAGGCTGGATTTGAACTCGAGTATTGCTAATTCTAGGCCTGGTGTTCTATCCACTGTGCCACCTAGCGGCCCAAACTGACCTTATCTTTATTCAAAAAAGAGGCTCTACCTCACCTCATTGTTCCTTTATACTGATTATTCCTCATTTTCACATTGTTCTCCCTTATCACCAATACTGCCTAGAATCCCTGGCTTCCTATAAAACTCAACTCAAAAACATCTTTCTACAAAAAGGCTTTTCTGACCCACTCATAGTTACTAGTGTCCTTAGGCTCCAAATTACCATGTGTTTCTTATGTATATATTCTGTACATATTTATTTATGAATATTTTCTCTTCAACTCTGCTTGAATATAAACTCTTTGAAGGCAGGGATTATTTCATTTCTTTCTTTGTGTCATCCAGCACATTGTAGCCATTTAAAAATATTTGTTAATTGGTCAAATAATTGCCTTTGCATCCCAAGTTTTAGCCCAGTGCTTGGTTCAAAATAGTTAATAATTGCTTACTGGATGTTTGAATACAACTGAGAGTTTGGGGTATCTGGGCCAATATGGAAGACTGTTTAACCCTACTTGGACACCCAACACTTTCCTAGTATTGCCAAGAAAGAACAAAGCCAAAGGATCTCTTTCCAGCATAGTCAGACTCTGCTAGTGAAATGGAAATCATATAAGAAATCTATCTCCCTATGGTTGCGGGGTGTTTTATTGCTATGTGAGCCCCATAACTATTTTTATGAAAGCTCAGGGAGTAAGTTTTCAGAGAGCAGGTGGCTACTTACCCTCTCCTTCAGTAGCAGCCTAGTTTGCAAAGGAGGCCAGGTTGTCCCAGAGGAATTATAGCAGGAACACATGTAAAAGTTCAATGATGAAGACCTGGGGAATAAATATAAAAGCATGTATGAGCAAGAGTGAGCACTGTAAGGAATGCCACCTCAGCAAAAAGTTGCTAACTAGGCCAGGCACAAAGCATCCTAACTAGCTTAAATCACTTTTTGGAAAAAAAAAAAAGAAATAAATAAATCTTTCCTGTATCTTCTCTCAACCTTCTACCCTCCTGTACACAAAACCCCCCAAGAGAATTTTAAGTATCAATTTGGAAGATAGGCTCAAGTTCAGCAATTTTTGCATAGGAGTTATTATTTTTCATTCTTCCAATGATAATGAACTCCTAAAGCTACAAATAAATAAAACTGTTCTTAGCCATTACATAAAATATGCTGACTAAATAAGGATATGTTTTTTTTTCCTTTCCAACTTTGAGAATTCATTTTAATTTCAATGATATCTTGATACCAGAGAGAAGCAACATGGAGTTGTCAATAGAGAACCAGCCTTGAAGTTAGATAGATTTCAAGGCCAAATTCTCTTTCTGACGTTTGTTGGTTCTATTAGTTGGGTGAATCGTTTAACCTTTTGATGATTGAGGAAATTGACTCAGATTATATATTGCAAAGAATAAGCATACCCAGAGGGATAGAAGTAAGTTTGTCATTTATGTGTTTCCTAAGCACATAAATGACAAATTCTGTCTTCTTTTCAGATATTATAATGTACTGTGTTCACATGTAATGTGTTTTATTCCTTTGCTTTCCTTGTTCAACTTTAAAAAAACTCTAAGAAATCAATGCTTTATATGAAAGTTGTTAAAATAATTTATTTCACTTTTTCCCACCCCACATGACATAATGGGAGGAGGGGTACTGGTTGGATGAAGGTCATGGAGTGGTTAACCCTTGACTTGTGCTTGAGGCATGCTAATGACCCAAGAATTATGATGTTGGCTAATGACCTGGTTGCTAGTGCTTAAAAGTTTGGAAAGCAAAGGAAAAAAAAAATGACTTATGTTGTTGTGATTTTTCAGTCTTTCCTAGATTTTTTTTTTTGGTTCTCCTAGAAGTGTCAGGAATTGAGGTAAGAGGAGTGGGGGAACAGAGAGGTTAGAAGTTTTCCCTACCACTGTCTATTTCTTATACGCAGAACTTTGTGTTTATATTTGCACAGTAATAGTATTGACATCCATTTTGATATACCCTCAAATTTCCTAAAATCTCAATAAATCAGGCTCCTTAAATCCCATGACTTGCTGTTTCTCACCACCTCAGCTAAATGTACAGATGGAGACACTGGAGTTCGTCATTAACCCCAAATTCTCTGTTTTCCTATTTAAAAACCCTGGAATTCTTCTATCTGACCTTAACCTCTTACCTTTCCATTTCTCCCTATTTTGTATTTCTACTATAACTATTCTTGACTTTATCTAGACTTCTAATTCCTCTATCCCTCAATATTTTCTGAAGTCATTATCACTGCCCTGACTTTACTTCTTCCCTTCTCAAATTTTGACCAGCACTATCCTCTACTCTGGAAGCCTTTTCCCCATTATCTTAGGGCCACTCACTTTTTGTCAAGGGGTGTCAGTCATCTCAGGATTACTCTGACTCCTTTCCCCTCAAACTACCTAACACCTAACCATTGCATGTATGTTTTTCCAACTTCAAATAGGCTGTCAATATAGCAAGACGATAATTTTATTCTTTTGTCAGTAATGTCCTGATAATGACAGAGCTTGCATGTAGGCCAAAACTAATTATGATAATATAGATGATTTCACATAATTGCTATTTTATAGTTTTAAGTATTCTTTGGAGAAGATACTACACTCATACTTGAGAATAAGTAGGAGAGAAAAATGTAGTGCAGTACATCCAGAAACAAAATAAAAAGGTATTTGAAGAGGAAGAAGGACCAAAGACTTACATTCTGAAAGTCATCTACCCTTCTCCCATTAATATCAAGAATCATAATCTAAAAGCTTTCTTCCAACAACAGTGTTTCTTCCCTCATAGTGGCTATACTCTTCTCAGTCCCAGACACAGAGATGCAGCAGTCAAACAATAGACCCATTGGGCAGCATAGAACACTCTCCCTTCCCTTAACTGCTTACCTGAAACCCATCCAGTCACTGACCCATGACCTCATATGCCTAATAGGTGAATTATCTTATTTTCACACATCCATACAAACATTATCTTCTAATGATAGAGATAATAATGAATTTATTATTTCTAATCTGAGGTCTGGGATATTACTAATATGCTTTGAAACTATATATTTATTTGTAGTTCAAGATGAAAACAAGGAATTCTATTTTAAATTGTGATTTCTTTTTCTTTTAGGTAATAACTTTCTTTTAAAAATAAAAATAGGCGTACTTTTAACTAGTAACATCACTTCCGCATCGTGATGTGAGGAATAGCCCTGGAAGATTAATGAAAGATTTTCAGGCTTACACTAAATATGATGTTGTAAGGAATAATTAAAACTTTCTTAAGTAAATACAAAGAAAATGGAAGCATTAGTACTGAGGCATAGCAAAAGAATGAAGTTTCAGAGAACCAGTGTAACATAATTATTTTCAGAAGGCTGGGCAGATTGGAGACTTCATCTCTCTCTGCCAACTTTGCTGACATAACCTTATTTAATGAATGGATATAGATACAAAGAGACTATATTCTTGCAACATCAGCCCTCTGCTGACATACCTTATCATTGCAATTTGTCTCACCTTTCCTTGTTTGTACTACCTCAGTGAAGTTTTATCTAGTCAACTGCCATGAGCTGCTGGGCTCCGACACATTTTTCAAATCTAATGAGAAAGATGAATTTGGAAAAGAAAAAGTTAATGGCTTTTAGTGCTATTTGTTCCTTTCATTCAAACTGTTGATGCTATAGCATCAAATGTCTCGTGAGAGATGGAAGAGATCTTATGTTTGCTTTGGCTATTTTTAGAGTAGTTTCAAAGGATGACACAAAGCCCTCAGAGGAATGCAATGATATAATTATTACTTGGAAATCTAGAGGAGGAAAGAAATAAACTCAGCACTGATATTAGTAAACTGCAGTAGCTAGGGAATGTGGGATGCTGTGATTGGTGCTAAGTCAATTTGTTGCTAGGAAAAATGGGGGAGAGAAGGTGAAAACCTAAGTTTTCAGCCAGTGCACTGTCTGCTGTCTTATCTTTAAAACTGAAGGGGAAAAAAAAAACCAAAAAACATCTAACTTCCCTAGCCTTAGCTCCAGGCAAATCAGCAAATAGATAATAAATACTATGCATAAAAATGAATGGAAATCTGTATGTCTCACATCTGACTCATCTATACACCAGTTTCCTTTCTTTACATATCAGCAGGTTATTCAAGAGTCTAAGAGAATGATGCTCACAACCCAGATGAGAGAGTTTTCCTTCTCTTCATACCTTCTTAGTGAATGGTCTTTGAAAATGGTGCTATTTTTTTCCAGCAGTTGGTAGTTGCATGTGAATATTCTTATTTATTACTGAAAAACCTTTCGCAAAATTTTAGAAAATTCACACACCTACCTGCCTTCAGGCATTAAGAGAAGCAGTTTTCATACAGATGTTGTTCAACTTTGATTCATGTCTGTTTTTCTAGGCAGGAGAAGTGAGAAGAGTTTACTTTTCTGGACGATTTTTTTTCTGTCCCCCTTTGTTATTTGTCAGAGACCTCCTACTAGTAGTCAACTCCTGAAGCAGACAACAGAGCCTGACTTTCCACGTCACTTGTTTTTATTTAAATTAAATAATTCTTTTCATTTCGAACTTAACAATCATTAAGAGCACACATATTTTAATGTATGAAATCATGAAAGAGGGATACATGAGAAATTGAAGTTTTTCTTAAAATTATATGTCTATGTATATAAAATATTTAAATTCTCCTTTACATTCTACAAAATGCTTTATGTGTTACCTCATTTGATCCTCACAACAGCCCTGGGAAGTAGTGCTATTAGTGTCATTATTTAACAAATAAAGAAAAAGAGACTTTTTATTTAAATTTAAGAGACTTGACCTGGATCACAGCTGTTAAGTGTCTGAGGCAGTAATCTCCCTCATATCTTCCTGAATCCAAGGAAGGAAGGAAGGAAAGGAAAATGTATTATGTGCCTACTGTGTGCGAGGTACGATGCTAAGCCCTTTGCCAATATTATTTCCTTTGATCCTCATAACAACTCAGAAAGATAGGTGCTATTATTATCCTCATTGTTTTTGTTGTTTTGTTGTTGTTTAATTGTTTCAGTAGGATCCAATCCTTCATGTCCCCATTTGGTTTTTCTTGATAAAGATACTGGCATGGTTTGCCATTTTCTTATCCAGATCTTTTTACAGATGAGGAACAAAGTAAAACAAGGTTAAATAACTTACTTAAAGTCACACTTCTAGTAAATGCCTGAGGCCAGATTTGAAATCAGTAAGATGTGTCTTCCTGACTTCAGGCCTGGCATGTTATACACTATGCCACCTAGCTGTCCATTTCGTGGTTGAAGAAATCAAGGCAGACGGAGGACAAATTACTAGCTTAGGGTCACACAGCTATTCAGTGTCTAGGGCTGGATTTGAACAAAGATCTTCCTGATTTTAGACCCAGCAGTCCATATACTATGCTACCTATCTGCCTTCTAGTTCAAATTACAAACTAGATAACTATTCTATTTAGTTGTCTGTGTGATTTCTTTTGCAGTTATTTTTCTTCCATGCATCAAAATTTTCTATTGACATTCTGATTTTGTGTATTTGTTATTGACACCTAACCTAGGTTCCTTGGAAAATATATGTATGTATATATGTGTATAGATACATGCTTACATATATGCATTTTAAAAGACAATATAATACATGGTACCATGTGTTGTATAATACGTGCATAATGCATATATATATGCACAAGTGTGCATACACATGAATATACATATTCATGTGTGTCAGTTTACGTATTCATGTGCATGCATGTAGATATGCACACAAATCCTAGTTATTTAGTTTACTTTAGAAACTGTCAAAATCCATCCTGATTGTGGAGAAAGCAACACAAATGCCTGCAAACAGTCAAGGTAGTCTACTATAAAACCCATTCCCCAAAAGAGGAAACTGAGAAGCGACTGTATGGAGTTTCTTCTTCATTCCATTACTTGTTAGAATTTGGTGTTATCCTCTGCCCAGGTTTGTGCTGAGTTAATCCCTTTTACAGATACCCATTTGTTCCCAATGGACATTTCACGGCAGAAGTTGCACTGGAGTCTGATTCAAGGTCCTTTTTAGATGTTTATATCTTTATTACCCTATGCTATTCATCTTTAATGCTTGGACCAAACCCTGGGAAATATTAATGGTTTCTTTGGCCTGAGAGTGTTCCCACAGGAAAAGTAAATAGTAAATGAATTCTTTCACAAGGTAGTAAAGTATGGTTCTGAGAGGTTTATTTTCAAAAAGGTTTAATGTTATCCAGAGATCAGAGGAACCATGTTATCAAGGTTCTAAGTGTCTTATAGCTTTTGCCTCTCTTAGATTAGCCTAAGCAATATGTCTCTGGTTTTCATGACAAGGAGATCTGATACATTCATTTTTATAAAACTACTAAGTTCCTGATATGATCTCTACACAAGTAAGCAGCTGGATTTAACAAGAGACTTCAATTCATGAAAAAAAAAAAACAAACCCAGCATGGTTATTATGTGAGAAAATCTAGCATAGTATTATAAACAATTTTTAAAAAATTCAAAGCAAAAAAAAATATCTCCCTTATGAAAGACACTGTGCTGGACTCTGATACAAATACCAAAAGTAAACAGTGTTTGCCCTCAAGCAACTTACATTCTACTGGGAAAATATAATGGGTAGACAAAAATGTAAATGTAAAGGACTTTGGGACTTCCTAGGCAGGGACAAAATAAATAGATTCAGAATTGTTCCTGGGTGACTAGTTTGCTTAGTCACAAAAGGCAATGTTGTCCTGTGACAATCACAGGGAGATATCTCTCTTAGTAATTGCCAGCAATCTTTGCAAGATTAGCTTATTAATAAGCTAATGCTTCACCTGGAAGATGGTCATCCACCAGAGAGCCAATGCAGCTTCAGAAAGGGCCGAGGAATGGTTGATATGGTATTTACTGCCTGACAATTTCTGAAGAAATGTCAGGAACAGAACAGAGATCCTGTACATAACATTCCCAGATCTGACCAGTTGTGAGGGCTTGTGGAAAATCGTGGGCAGAATTTGGTTGCCTGGAGAAATTCATCAATATCATATATCAGTTTCATGATGGCATACTTGCAAAGGTTCTGGATAATACACAATACTCTCACACTTTCCCAGTCATCAGTGGAGTAAAGCAGAGTTGTATACTTGCTCTCATGCTTTTCAACATGATGTTTTCAATGATATTGTCAGTTTCTTCAATAAGGATGAAATAATATCAAAGTCAGCCAGTGCACCTATGGTGAAGTACTTAACTTTGAAAAGGTTTCAAGCCAAGACTAAAGTGAAAGGAGAGTTCATATGTGACTTTTTGTTTGCAAATGATTATATACTCAATGCAGCCTCTGAGGCTGAGATGCAACCAAGTGTGAATCCAATCTCTGCTGCTTGTGCTAATTTTGGCTTAACAATTAACACCAAGGAAACAGAGGTTCTCCACCAGCCAGCACCATACATGGAACCATTGTCTGTAGCCAATGGAGAAAATTTAAATGCTATGGACAAGTTCACTTACTTGGTAGTATACTTTTCAGGGATGTACACATAGATGAGGAGGTTGAATTATGCATTTCCAGAGCTAGCTCATTGTTTCTGAAGGAAAGTATGGAAAAGAAGACATATTAGGCTACCTACCAAACTGAAGGTCTACAGAACCATTGTGCTGACCTCATTGTTTTACACCTATGAAAGCTTCTCAGTCTTCCAGGAAACTGAATCTCTTCCGTTTGAATTAACTTAGGAAAATTCTGAAGATCACCTGGCAAGATTAGGTACTAACAAATGAGGTCCCTTCTTGAGCTGAACTGTCAAGCATTCAACCCCTATTGCAGAGAGCATAACTCAGATGAGGTGACCACATTTGAATACCAAATATACATTTGCCTAAAAGACCATTTTATGGAGAACCCACACAAGGCAAGTACTCACAGGGAGGTCAGAAAAAGTGATACAAGGATACCATGAAAGTATCTGTGAAGAACTTTGGAATTGATTGTGAGATATGACAGGCACTGGCAAAGGACCACCCAGCATAACATGCCTGCATCAATTCTCTGTGAGCATTATTCTCTCTGAGCAAAGCAGAATTGCAGTATTTCAAAAGAAATATGAGATGGCAAATTTAGAGACATCTCCTACATCTCCTCTCCAAATATTCACATGGACTATTTGTGCCTGACCAGTGGTACAGCAGTCTGAGCTCACATTAGTCTTATCAGTCACAGTTAGACACACTGTGTCTAACTGTACCTTGACTCTGACATAGTGATGTAATTTTGGTCCTTTTCAAAAATGAAGGACAACAACTAATTAGAGGTGAAATTCTCTTGCTGTTCCCCATGCCTTGTAAGTCCTCCATCATCTGCTTGACCTCCTGACCTTCCTGACATCCTTTAATTTGACAAACCCCCAAGTTTCCTGCAACCCTTCCTCAAACTCTATTAATTCTAGTGTCTTCCTTCTGTTTATTTTCTATTTATCTTTTTTATAGCTTGCTTTCTATTTATTTGTTTGCATCTTGTCTTCAACATTAGATTGTAAACTCCTTGAGATCAAAGACTGCATTTGCCTCTTTTTTGAATCCTGAGCACTTAGCATAGTGTCTGGTGTATAGTTGGTGCTTAATAAATGTTTATTTATTGATATAACAAAAATGATGCATATGTATGCCTCTAATCCTTTATTTCTCTGTCATGATATGGGAGATATGTTTATGAGTCTTTTGAAGTCATTATTGTGTTTGTTATTTTGAAAAGAATTTTTAGGTCTTAAAAAGCTGTTTCCCCTCACATTATTATTGTGGTTATTGCATAAATTTCTCTCACTTCACTATGTATCAATTCACTGAAGTCTCCCAGGATTTCTCTAAATCTACTATATTCATCATTTCTTAGATCATAATAAATTGGCATTACATTTATATACCAAAATTCTTTATTAGTTCAGCCATTCTTCAACTAATCATTGCATATTTTCATTTCCAGGTTTTTTTTTAATGAATTACTTTTTGTTAAAAGCTTTTTCTGCATTTATTGATATCATATTCATTTTTGTTATATTGTAGACTGTTATATTCATAGTTTCCCTAATGTTAAATTAGCTGGGCATTCACAGTATAAATTGAGCCTGATCACCCTGCCTGACAATTTATGTATCTTCTCTACTCTGTTTCCACTAAGAGTTGCTGACACTTGTTTTCAAGAAGAAAGTAGAATCCATGATTCATTACGTTCTTACATACGTGCCCCAAATTTCACATCAATAAAATTTTGCAGAGCGTTCAAAAATGTGTATTCAAAGAAAAATCCCAATAAGGAAAACAATGTAATCCAGTCATAAATACATAGAACTATATTTAACTTAGTATTAGTTTTAATCAAGGGGACAAGTCTGCTATTCTCATGTTCTGGACCTAAACTTTTTGCTCATTTTACTCATGCAATGACTCTCTATGCACAACTTTATCAAAATAAATGGAGATAATACTGGAAATAAGTGAGTTTATTGAATTTTAGGAGCCGATATACAACTTGTGGTAAATTTTTATAACTTACTGTCAGATTAAGCTGACTCAATAGATGTTAGGGATATTCAATAGATATTATAAAAGGTGAAAATGTACAGTAATTATTATTTGTAGAAATAATTTTCTCTTCCATAATTTCTGAGGCAAGACTTGTTGGATTATCCAAAAAAGCTGAATTAATTGAGAAAGTAGAATCATGGAAGGTACCATAGAAATCAAGGTTTATTCACGGAGAAGTCAAATACCTTTTTCTTCCTTCACTTTGAATAAAACCAACAATGATTTATGATTGCTTGGTCTATTCAAGGACAATTGGTCTCCTCATAATTTCCCTTTAGCTTCATCCCATTAATGTCAAGGTGACATTCCCTGGAGAATTTGATGACAAGCATTACATTTCTTGCCTAATTGAATTTATAGTCTTGACCTGAGTTCATCACACATCCCCAGTTGGTGATTCAAAATGTACACTGTGATGTCCTGTACAATCAGCACCTCAAATTCAGTATCTGAAATCTAACTCCTCACCTTCCCTTCCACAACTTGTTTCCCTACTTGACTTACCCGTACCTGTCATATGTCCATTATATATCCAATCTCCATTTGTGGAACATCATAATCATTTTTTGGCTCTTTCTCTTCTCTTGCCCATTACATCCAATGAGCTATCAGAGATTTTAAAATTTATTTTGCTAATACATCTGGTGTCTATCTCTTTCTGTTTTCAGCACCAACATTGTTTTTTAAGTATTCATTGTTCCATGCTTTTAATACCTAACATATCCCTTTGCTTCCATTTTCTCCCATCTCTGATCCATTTTGTATACCACTGCCACATTAATCTTCATAAAATACTTTTTCAAAATGGTCATTCCCTTATTCCTATGCTTCTGGGATGTGATAAATAATTCTTCAATGGCTCTCATCACAGTCTGAAAGATAAAGTCCAACTCCCCAAGCTTTCATTCAAGGCCCTTCATGATGTGGATGTAACACACATTTCATGTCATATCTAATTAGAATGTAGAGGCAGTGTAGTGTGATGAATAGACAGGAAAATAGTCTTATGTTTCAAAAAGACCTGGATTTAAATCTTGAATCAAACATGTACTATGTATGTGACCTCAGTCCTAATATGTATTCTCCTGAGCCTTGTTCTCCTCACCTCAGCAATGGGATGATAATACCTGCAATACCTAACTACAGGATTTTTGTGTGGAAAGCATTTTGTAAACTTTAAAACACCATGTAATAAAAAAAGTTGTCATTAATTAGCTTTAAGTCGGCAAAGCACTTTATACACATGATCTCTTTTCAGCCAGATAACAATCCTGTGAGATAGTCACTACAGCTTTTGTTTTGTTTATGTTTTGTTTTATTTTTCAATATGAGGTCTTAGTATCATTATCTAAACATTCCTTGTACATTGTCACACATGGTATTCTTTCTTCCTGGAACGCTCTGCCCCCTCCTTTGCTACCAAACTAATTCTACCCTTCCATGAAAGCATAGTTTCAACCCTACATATTTCATGAAAGCTTCTATTCCTCTTCCAATTGTGATTGCTATTTCTTGTGAGTGTTTACATTCTGTTATACTCTGATGATACTTGACCATACGTTGTCATGTGACTCGTTACCTAAATTTGCTTATATGTTGTTTCTCTCAAGTATTAAACAAGATTCAACAGAGATTTGATGAGCTTTTATTGAGGACAGAGAATACTTTTTGGATCACACATTGTGCAATGTCTAAAGAAGTTTCTTTAAAATTTCAGAACTGGAAATATGGTAAGAGTGGGAAGGTAATCAATTTCTTGGGAATCTAGCAATGAGCAAATGGCCTGGCCAAAAGGGGAATATTTTTGAAACAAATCTTTTCATTCTGGCCACAAATACTAGATATCGCCTTTGTTCCATCTGTGCCATTAGTAGGTCAGGATCAAGCTGCAAAGATTCAACAAGGTCACCAAGAGTGATGAAGTGTGTAGTCGGGGCACAGAGTAGCATCGGTTGGCCTAAGCTGTCAAAACAGACTCAGACTGTGATAAAAAGCCCTATGATTTGTGCCAAAGCAACAGAGAATTAATATAAACATGGCTTATCACCTTCAATTAATAAGGCCTTCTGTGCTTTCCCCTTTACTCCAGTAGTCACTTCTCAGTTGGGATCAGTCACTGTGGCACACAAAGAAGCATTGTGAAGCAACAAACAGCAAATTGGATTTGTGATCTGAAGACTTTAATCAGCCAGTTAACAAACATTTATTAAGTATTTATGTGTCAGACACTGTGCTATGCATTGGGGATACAAAGAAAAACAAAACTAGGCCTTCCTGCCAAAGAGATTATATTCTAATGAAGGCAAATAAATAACTGGTACATAGAGAATGAATTTCAGGGGTCGGTCATGCCATCTTTCCCCCACTGAGACTTGGGTCTTTGGCCTTTTCATTTGTTCTTTCCCATTGTAGGTGAAACAAATGGAGTCTGTGACCTTTTTCAGGTGTGGGACACAGGAATTTGCAAATTGGAAGCCAAGTGAAGTTTGGTGACCAGTATAGCACTGATGCCCTGAGTAGTAAGGATCCTTACAAGTCTAGTAGGTTCCTATCTGGCATCTCTCTCTCTCTCTGTCTCTCTGTCTCTCTGTCTCTCTTTTCTCTCTCTCTATCTTTGTCTCTGTTTCTCTCTGTCTCTCTCTCTCTTCCTCTCTTAAATCTTCCCCTCAAGCTTCTCAGGAAGTATCCTCTTCTCTGACATCAGCTCAATTCCTCCACAATTTGGTTCTCTAGCTTTTTAGGGGGTCAGTGTCTAGTATCCCCTTTCCAAATGGCTGTTTTATTCACAAATGCAGTAAGAACAAATGTGCAAATATTTTCTCCTCTTTATCTCTAGGTGCAGAATCACTGCTAAAATACCTTAGTTTCTAAAGAGGATTCAGCTCAGAACTTAGCTCAATTACAAGTTAATACTGTGGGCATCATATTCATCTTTTCTATGGGCTGAAATTCCAAAGATCAGACTTTGAGATCACTCCTTGTTCCTCAGGGATCATTGACACTGGCTGCTAAATGTAGTCTGACTTACAAATCCCAGATTCCTGTGACTCTCCCTCCTGACCAATGTCAGAGACACTACTTCCTTCACCTGCAGTAGAAAAGAACGAATGAAAAGGAAAGACACCCAATCCTGTTTCTCAGGAGACACGTGACCCCAGGGCAGTGGAGATTTTATCCTCCATAGTGTACCATAGTCCAGTCTCACTGTATAGTCTCTAACCACCAGAGAGCCACTGAAGATGGTGAAATGACGAGTGGCATAGAGGATGTAATCAAAGCAGACTGGCTTCTCTGAATACCTCCAAAGCCAGTGAGGGAACCTCTTCATTACTAAATGGTAAATGACTATCCATACATGTTTCAATCTTTTCAAGACATTTCACTTGCATGTCATTACAATTCTCTTGAGAACAATTGCCTAGCATCCTTCACGTGGAGAGATGACTTAGTTGATTTGGGCAAACTGAGCGAATATAGATGTGTGCCATTCCCCATTATAGGTCAACATATATATAAGAAAAAGGTTAAGGGCAGCTAGGTAGCGCAGTATACAGAGCACCAGCTCGGGAGTCAGGAGACCTGAGTTTAAATCCGACCTCATTCATTTAACACGTATTAGCTGTGTGACCCTGGGCAAGTCACTTAACCCCAATTGCCTTGCTGAAAGAAAGAAAGAAAGAAAGAAAGAAAGAAAGAAAGAAAGAAAGAAAGAAAGAAAGAAA
>NW_020954559.1:2265642-2302148 GCF_900497805.2 Vombatus ursinus
AAAGAAAGAAAGAAAGAAAGAAAGAAAGAAAGAAAGAAAGAAAGAAAAGAAAAGAAAAGAAAAGAAAAGAAAAGAAAAGAAAAGAAAAGAAAAGAAAAGAAAAGAAAGAAAAGAAAAGAAAAGAAAAGAAAAGAAAAGAAAGAGGTCAGCTATAATTGTTTAGCCTAGGGTAAAAGAAAGGAAACATAAGTAAGTTTATTAGTTCAGTGTTTCACTGAAAATTGTTTCAGGCAACTACTTCCTGGAAGTTATTATAGATTCCTTGCTGTTGAGGTACACTGCTGTAAAGATGTTGGACATGTGATTTCATAGATATATGGTACTTCAGGGTGAGGAAACTCTCTCTACCAATTCAGGTTGGCATCTTCTCTGAAATTTATAATCCTAGAGCAATTTTCTAAAGTATTGAGAGGTTAAGTGAAAAATCAAAGAATCTGCCCAGGGTCACACAAACAATATCTATCACAAATGGGATTTGAATCCAGGGCTTCCCTGTTTTTGGTCACTTTCTCTATATTATACCATATAGTGTCATTATTATTATTATTTTTGGGTGAAGCAGTTGGGGTTAAGTGACTTGCCCAGGGTCACACAGCTAGTAAGTATCAAGTGTCTGACCCCAGATTTGAACTCAAGTCCTCCTGACTCCAAGGCCAGAGCTCTATCCACTGAGCCACTTAGCTGCCCCCATTATTAAATACAATTAGATAATCTCAGTTTCTTTAATCTTGTCAAAAATATTTGCATTATTCAAATCTCTTACTCTCCTTTCTCAGAAAGTGGTATGGTTGGCAGGTATGAAAACTTCTCTGGTTAAAATCCAATTTGGTTGTTTTAGTTCATTTTCTCTTTTGTACTTTACTTCTGCTGAGTAATTTACTTCTTACTTACACCTTTGCTTCCAGATACCCCAAAGCTAGTGGCATATTGTTTCACTGATATCCACTCTGTGCTCAACCCAACCTGAGTGCCTAATTTCTTTCTTTTTAAAGTATCCTTGAACCAAGGCTGGATTATTATGAAGGTCATTATTAAATTGAAATTAAGTATTTTTTTTTTAATCCTTACAAAGTGCAGGATTGAGGAAATATAGAGTACAGTATTCTCCTGATAGCGGGGATGGTCATTGAAGCTGGCTGAAGTTTCATCGCTAAATACTCTCTCCACTCCCACTTCCTCATCAATTTTAGCTAGCCTATCAATCTGACCCTGACATATGGCCAGACATTATCTACTGCTGGAGCAATCCAGACTCATCCTGTCCCCAGGTATACCATGACCTAACTGCTTCATTTCACTTTTGAAAGGTAGATCCCCCTCCCCCAGCCCCTGTCGTTGACCAACTGCCAACACCAGCACTTCCAGCAACCATCAGTCTATGTTAACTTGGCTCCACTCAGATTGCTTCATAGTTCATCTCCCACAAGGGAAACATACACAGGCTTACATTCTTATACACAGACAGTAATATACAATTATATCCCATACAAATCCCACCACCAGCAAGGGAAAAGACATTTCTCTATAGTTCTCTGAATTTACTCCAAATCTTTCTTTATTTGTGGAATGCCAAATAGTTTACCCCCATCAAGACTAAAGGTATTCAATGGGCCATATTCCAAAACCCCTGCAGTAATTCTTATCTGTGATCATCTTAAAACCTAACTGATTAAATCTTTCCTTGAATTCCACTTACCACTAAATAAAATATAAAGACTGGACTTCTGAATTCATTCATATAGGAAACTTCTCCATCTGGCAAAAGCAGGTCACTTGTATTTACACAATTTAAAGAATAATCACTGAAAGCTTAACTAAAATTACATGATTTGTCCAAAGTCGCATAGTGATAATAGTTATGTAATGGGATTTGACCATTGGTATTCTTGGTATTGACACCTACTTTCTGGCCATTACAGTATGTTTGTTCTTGCCATCAAAGTAGTTGGTACAAATCTAGGTAATTGGTGGCTGACTTATTCCAAAGAATCTGTATTCATGGATAGAGAATTGGGTTAGAGTCAGGAAGACCTGAGTTCAGGTCTTGTCTCCAAAACTTAATAGCTATATGACTATGATTTGTTTTATCTGCATTTCAGTTTTCTCATGATAGCTACTTAATAGGGCTGTTCTGAAAGTAAATGAGATAACAAAAATATAAAGCATTTTGCAAAATTTAAAACACGAGTTAAATGCCAACTCTTATTACTATCACTTTTATCTTGTTGTTCTCATATTTGTTGATGGAGTTATACTCCAAGGACAAGTTATCATCTTGCTATTTTTCTTTTAGAGTTAATGTTCTGTTGACTACTGCACAGGTAGATAAAGTTACTGATGATATAATTGAATAAGAGTATTAGGAATTAAGCTCATCTGCAAATTCTCTGAGAACATCATCAGGATATTTCAAGTAATAGGATGACTGGGATTGTATGTATCTCATACTGTTCCCATATGGATTGAATTTCTTCTAATAGCATCCTACATTTTGAAAGCTTTTCATTACATGTATTTCTGAGATTATGATTATTCACTATGGCAACATTTATTAAAGAAATTATTATAAAATATTATGCATGATTTTTATGACCAGGAGGTTTGGAGCAATAGTTCTGTCCATAATGTTTCTCATGTTATAGTACAATTTATTTGTTGAATTCACAAAGATGAAAAATTATTTTTTTGGTTTCTATTTGCATTGAAAGAATTTTTTTTCTCTCTTGGTTTTTAGAGGGTAGTGACTTTCTAGTTCTAATTCTAACCACATGACAATGTTTTTCTTTGTATATGGTAGATCATAAATTGTTGCAGCCTATAGGGATTCATTGCACAATTTCTAATGGAAATAGTCTTTTGCTTACTATCAAATAATCTCTCCCTTTCTACAAATGAAGGTTCATGATAGCTATTTTATGTTTTTTTTTAAATTAACATATTTTTGGTTGAATTCTTATGGGTGTTGCTCTTGAAGGACCTTTTCATTCCACTATTTGAAGTTTACATACAACAAAACCAATTATGTTCATATGTGACTATAGTAACATAATATACATATGCACTCATATACACATGTGCATGTGCACAATATGCAAAAACTAAAAATGAAAAAAATATACACGAGAACTCAAATAAGTATATACATATAAAAGTATATGTAGATATGTATGTACCCATGTGTATATATGTGTATATCAATAGATTGATGATAGATATAGTTTTATCTCCTACCCAGAGAAGTATCACAGACGAGAAAATTTGGAAAGAATCAATGTTGGAGGAATTGTGGAAAGATAGAAACACTATTGTACTTTTGGTGGAGCATTAAATTGGTTTGAGTATTGTGGAAAGCAATTTGGAATTATTCAAATAAAGTGACAAATATGTCTATACCCTTTGATTCTGCTACTAGGTATATACCACAATTAATTTACTGACAAAAAATAAATGTTCACTTATTGTGGTAGCAAAGAACTGGACACAAGGTAAGTTTCTATTATTTAGGAAATGGAGAAACAAATTATACTACATGAAAATACTAGAATGTTATTGCCCCATAAGAAATAGTGTACCTATTGTTTTTGTTCTTTTTCTTCTTCCTAGTTTCTTTTCTTTTTTTTTCTTTATTATAAGGGAAAACTCTCTAGAAAATAAAGGGAGAATAGAAGAGGTACATATGTATGATGTAAAACTAAAAAGTACTAATAAAATATATTAAAATATTGTTCTTGTATGAGTTCTTGTTTGCACACTTTCTAGACTGATTGCTGTCCCTTTTAACACTTTAACTCCTTATAAAGACTGGCATTCTAGAAATATTAATTATTCTATATGATTTAAGCATTTTTTTATCCCTTAACCATTATTTTCAGTATACTAGTCTTTTAGCAAATACAATCCCCATTTTCTTCTGGATAAAACTTATGCTAAATTGATCTTGTCCACAGTGTGTGGTTTTGGTTGTCATTTACCATATCTGGTCCCAGTTTCCTAAAGTGTAAAATGAGAGAGCAGATGCCATAGAAAGTCCTTTCCATTTTTAATCCTTTGATGCTAGAGCTATTGTTCAGAAAATTTGTTTTCTGTGTATCACTTGACCAGCTATTTGAATTGCTATGGATATTATTTCAATGATGGTATATTAACTAAATTCTTAAGCTCTCTTTTATGAACACACTTCTTGTGAAGTATGGATTACAAATAACACTGATGAAATCAACATCATAATTGGAAATTATTAGGGTAGGTAAATAAAATTGTGATTGGGTAGAATCCTTCAGAGTTTCAGATGTGGTATGTGTGTATGTGTATATGTATATTTGTGCACACATTCAGACATTGAAATATAGTGAGGAGATTAAATATTAGGTTTTGGTGAGTGAGGGGGAAGAGGGAGAATGAGAATACCCAGTGGCCTTTTCTTGGTCATCCTTGACCTCTTTGCAGCTTATGGTACTTATTGAATATCCTTTCTGTCTTGAAATTAATTCTACTTTCCTTTGGCTTCCAAGCTACCATAATCTCCTGAACATCTTCATAGCTCTCTGACCACTTTTTTACCTTAGCTAGTTACTTCCTCTTCTACTTGGCAGCTTGGTGTTCACTATGCTACTACTTGGCAGCTGTTATGGACTCATTAATTCTATGCAGATAACCTCAAATCCTATCTTTATATTTCAAGCCTCAATTATTTTCATTAGCTACAGTTCTATTTCCTTTTAACCGAAGTCTCCCTGTCTTATATATAGGGCCATCTAAATCATGACTTGCATAATGCGTCCACCAATGTCTAATTTGTAGTTGCTTTACTAAAAGGTCCTTTACTCAAATATATATGTATTATTCAGATTTTTATAACTACAAATGTTATTTTCCTTTGTGAATAGAATGGCATTGTCTGCTAAGGATTATATCAAAGGAAGCTATAATTTCTTTAAGCAAAAAAACCTGTTGTTTCTTCAACAAAGAATATAGCTCAAGACTATTTCCCTTGTCAGTGGTCAAATTATTTAGTAAGAAATCCCTTGGGTTACTTTATACTAGACTAATAAAAAAAATCTCCTTACCATTTCCATTATAGTTTTCAACTATTTTTTTCTTTACCTCCCTAAACCATTGAGATCTTTCCACATTTCTAAAACTTTTTGATTTCACATTTTACACATCACTTTCCATTTAACCAATCATTGTCCTAGGATCCCCTCAAGAAATTGAAAATTGAAACAATGAAGGTATACATCAGAAAGGAGGAAATAAAGTCCTACGAGTTGATTTCAAACTATAGATTTCTGTGCTTCCCACATTAATGCTGGAGACCCAACTAGAGACACAGATTCAGGAAACCACAACATTTCCATCTCCTGCTTTCTTAAAGCCAATGCTGGCTACAAAGAATATTCTTTGATGCATTGCCTTAAATAAATCAGTCTATGCATGGGTTGTTCTTTTGTTCCCTGTTGTAACTATTTTACAACAAAGTTACTCATTTAGAGAGCAATTACTGTTAAGTGGTAGGGAAGAGCTGGCATGAGAATCTGAACCAATTTTTCTTGTCATTCATTTCCTTGTCATCCTTCAACTATAGACCTGAAAATAATTCATTTATCATGTTATAACAGATACCTGTTGTTTTTCATCCTTCATTTTGGAAAAAAAGGACCAATGACATCACAGGTGATATCTTGACTTGTAGGTGAATTGGATTTAAGTAAAGCAAAGATGCACAAAGTCTTTAAGTAAAGCAGAGATGCACAAAGTCAACAACTTCACTCTCTCTTTCAGAGTCATCATCAAAGTTGAGTGGCAGGACAAAAATCAAGATGACTGGCAATGCCCAGGGATATAGGGAATGACCTTGTAGTCTTCGATGTGTGATCAAGCACTCCACAGCTTCTCTTTCAGCCACCATCATGGAAGCTGGAACAAATCTTCTCATCCACCCATTCTGCCAGAGGAAATCTTCACATGCTTGAGCTAGAAATCTTCCTATCTCACCAAGGGTTTAGAGACCTGTTGGTTACCCTCAATCTGGGTTAACCCATTTGTTGAGATGATTTTACTGGAGTGTGTCCACTGCTCATGCTGTAGCTTCTTGGAGCCACAGGTAAGAGTTGGGTGGCAGGTGGATACCAAAAGTGGATGAGCAGTCCTGAAAATGCAAGCCTTCACTGAAATCTTCATACAGGAGATACCTAGTTATTGGTCAAAGGCTGTGGCCTGAATTAATTCATAACACTTTGGCCTTAGAATACTCAGTGCCAGATTAGGGAATTGATAAACACTAAATCCAGTGGATAAGACAGTAGCCAGCACTGAAACATGAACTCCTGATATTGCCAAAATAAAATAGCAAACTTCATGTTTTAAGGGAGAACTTCATTAAGGCATAGGAAATGGATAGTGTTGGTGATTTCCATCTACTTAGACAACCTGCACATAAAACACAATGTGAAATCATTACATCCCCCTACATCTAATGCTATCAAAGCAGCTTTTTTCCCCCTGTTTCCTATTGCTATTAATAATCATGACACCATTTTTGAAATTTTAAATTAATCTTTGTCCCTTTACTCTCCTCCAATATTTATTCACTTTAAAAACTCTGTCTTCTCAATTATTCTTGAATCTGTCACTTTGCTTTTTATCACCATCACCCCTATTTGTACCTATACAAGTTATCATGTAAATTCTTATCTATTTACTTTTCAAAATACTCCTATAAGGAGAGGGACTATATTTTTTCCTATTATATCTTTGAATATCCATTGCTAACTAAGCATAACACTTTGCATGTGGCCCCATTTAACAAGTGCTTCCTGACTTAGATTAGTTTGAATTAATTAATCCTTATTAATCCATATCTGGGCAAATATGGCAGAATTGTATAGTGGACAGAGGACTGACTTTGAAAAAATAACCTTTGGACAAATCCTGTCTGAAGCACTCAATAGATGAATGATCTTGGTTGTGACTTAATTTCTTATTATCTCAGCTTTCTCAACTTTAAAATGAGAGGGTCAAACTTGATGGTCCCCATTGTCCTCTCAGAGCTCTAAATTTATGATCCTCTGAAACAATTTTTAGGATGTTGGCACTGGAGTTAGAGGACCTTACTTCAAATCCTACCTCTGATTCTTGTAAGAGTGACTTTTCTTATCTGTAAAAGCAGGGGGAAATTAGATAGCTTTTAAAGTCCTTTCCAGCTCTTGATCTACGATCCTGCAACCCAGCTGTTATACCTTTGTTTTTTTTTTAATTTCTATCATTTATTGACTATGTCATGAACAATTATACTAAAATGACTATTACTTGGTACAAACCCATTGCTAAAAATGCACTTTAAAAAGAAAGCATGGCATCCAATAGCTCTAACACAGAGTGTTACAAATAAAAGAAAAAAATTTGTTTTGGTAACTATGGATATATACAAAATATACCAGATCTACCCTGTAGCACTGCTTTTTCTTAAAAAAAAAAAAAAAAAACAAAAAAAACCAAACAACCAAAAAAAAACACACCAACAACAAAAAAACAAGCAAAAAACAGAAAACAAAACTTTGAGGGGACTTTAAAAGTGTTCCAGGCAACTACATAGAACACTGTAACCCATCTACAATGTTCTATTTGTAGTGTTGTCTGGCTATTGGAGCTAAAAATGACATTAAAGCTTTTTAAGGTTTTATAGTTGGGAAGTCATAAAATGTGTTTTTATAGTCCAATTGATTTTATAGATTTCTTCACATTAATGAGATCAACTATACTTAAGATGAAGCATAGACTTATCCCCATAGGTAGGAGATAAAGATTTATACCTTATAAAATTAGCTCCAGAATCAAGGATATCTTGAAGGATCAACTCTTTGAATTGATGAATTCCTACAAAGCATTTGCAAGTCTGTTTATTCAAGTAATAAATGGTGACATACTCAATGTATATACCCAATTAAGCATGCTGTTTTTCCAACATTGAAAGTTGGTGAATTAAGATAAAGAAGGTTACGCTTTTAATAGGCAACAAAGCTGCTATAACTTCTAAGTGGATTCAGTTAGAACTCTAGTCTTTCACCTTTCCAATTTATGTAGGACAATGTCTTCAATATATATTTTTTCTCTTCTATACTTATAATTATAAAATGTACTTATATGTGTAGATATGTATAAATTTGTGCATATGCATACACATATCCCTATCTCTCTATCTGATATCTTCCCTATAATAATTCTCACATAGTGGACATTTGGTAAGTATTTGGTGGAAAAAAATTAATGGTTTAATTTTTCCTCTGGGAGCAGAAGGTTGTTTTATTTTGACCATTCAGTTCCCCCAGAAAAACATTATACCAGTGCAATACCTATTGATTTAGATAATTAAGCCTCTGGAACCAAGTTTGACATGCTTTGACAAAGACCATTTAACCTAACTGTATCATTTTCTTTTCTAGTAAAACAAGAATAATAGTGCCCAACTTGTGCAAATGTGGATAGTTGACTAATGACCCACAGTCGAGTGAATAAAATAAGTGTGAAATATTATCTGGTTAATAATCTCTATCAAAATTGCTACAAATTTGATTTTTCATGGGGATATTCATTGGCTCTTCTAGATAGATGAAAAGAGAAAAATCATGTTTAGAAAGACATCATCTAAGCACAGCTTTTCATGTGCATATAAAGCATAATAGTCATCTAATTTGAAATGAAATATTCATTTGCCAATGTGGAGTTATCATACTGTGGAGAATAAAGAATATGGTCTTTCCCTAACAGATAACGCTTTTCAATTTTGTCTGCTACTTTGCCTCTATAAATATCACTCATTAACTATAGCTCCTGCTCTTTATAAATGATTATGGTGGTTTTTCATAGGTCCTTAGAGTATTTTAATGACAATAGTCCATGTAAAATCTGGTAGCACCAACTATAAAGGGCAAAGGAAAGAGAAACTGTGTGAAACAGAGTATATTCAATATATTTATCACATAAAAGAATTTAAACTAAGCTTCCTCCTCCTCAATTATAGTTCTATTTTAGTGACTGAAGAATGCATGATTACCCAGGGTTCTTGAAGGCAGTACCAATGGAGCAGAAAACATGGCAAGTCCTACCAATCTCTAGAGGCTTCAGGGATGGCTCTAAAAAGTTATTTTTTTTTTTAAATATAAGAACCGGATGAACAAGAGTCAATGAGTCTCTTTATCAGAAGGTAGGTAATCTAATACTGATTCTTACATGTGTGTGATAGCAATTTGGGAAGACTACTTACTAAGACATAAATGGAATGAAAATGAAAATCTTGAAGAAATTAAGCAAAATGATTAAATTATTGATTCAGTAAAACATTTTAAAAATCAATATACAATGTGCACCCTTTTGGCTGCAATCACTTATTTTATGTAATTTGACATTGAGTTCACAAAATTTTGACACATATTTAATTCTTCATCTTAAAACTTTTATCACATTGGATATTAAGAGTATTTTTTGATGAAAAATCAATCTTTCAAAATCTAACCTTGATCATAGTCCGGTAGGGTTTATAAAAAGTGAGTTCACAAGCAATTAAAATAAATCATAACTCTATCTCTTAGAACAATTTTAAAAAATTTTTATTATGTCTGACATAATGCAAGACTATATCTCTTTCTGAGAATATCTATAATTCTAGAAAATGTCTTTTTCTCAGTATGCATTTATCTGAATCTATCAATTCCTCCATAAGGGTAAGATTTACAATTCCATAGAAAGTAAAAACAAATAAACAACAAAAAAATTCAGAAAGGGATTTTTATAGCTCACTGAAGATGTCCAGATTTTACAGGCTTATTTGACAATGGAGTTTCATTCATAAAAATTAGCCTTTTCTGAGATCCAGTGTGACAATTATGTATTGTCTTGTTGATGACAAGAGGGATATTTTTAGGGGGAAAGGGGATGTTTATTTTTACCAATAGAAGTTTCTTTTTTTAATGGCCTTCTGACTGTTCTTCAAACATCAAGAAACCTATAATGCCTGGTCCTTTGGATGACTTTGCTTGTTTTCTGAAGCTAAATTTTGCTATTTTATACCATCGATTTATCAGTTCTTGGTTTTTTTTTTAATTTTTGATCACTTACATTTATGTTTGGATGTGACTGATCTGTTTCATTGTTGGCTTGAATGGTACTTCAAATGTTTGACTACTCCACAGCAACAGCTACTGCAATTTTTAAATAGTTACTGAAGTATGATCTTTCATAGCTATAACTTTTATATGTTTCCTTGGAATAGTATCAGCTCTTTAAATGGCCAGAATTTAAAAACATAGAATAAACAATTAAATGCTTATTGCATTAAGTCCAGCAATACAGGGAACTATCAGTGTATAGAATATGACTTACTACAGTTTCATCTCACTAAAATTACATTTTCTTAGTAACCTTAGTTTCAGTTGGAGTATGCATCCATATGACCATTGCTGTCACAAAATGAAACCTCATGAAAATGATGTTTTTTCCAACTAACTTTCATACCATTGAATAGCAGCCTAGATCAACACAATTATAGTCATAGTGAGCTTTTAATGTTACAGAATACATAGCAGAAAACAATCACAACAACAAAGCGACAACCATGCATACATATCTAAAAAAAGAAAAAGCTAATGAAACATCTACTAGAAGGGACCTATACTTGGAGAAGGAAGTATATTGCAATGGAAAGAGTAGGGATTAGTAATCAGGAGACCTAATTTCAACATGCCTTTCCATGACTGGTAAATAATTTAGGTCTGTCTTTGTCACTAATTAGCTGTGTTCCTGTGGGCAAGTCACTCAACCGCTTTGCCTTATTTCTCTTACGTATTTTGTTATTGCTGTTCAGTTGTTCAGTCCTGTCTGATTCTTTGTTACCCCATGGACCCTACTGTTCATGGGATTTTCTTGGCGAGAATACTGGAATGGTTTGCCATTTGCATCTCTAGTGGATTAAGGCAAATGGATTTTGTGACTTGCCTAGGGTCACACAGTTAGTAAGTGTCTGAGGCTCAGTGGATAGAGTGCTGGGCCTGGAGTCAGGAAGACTGAGTTCAAGTTCAGCCTCAGACACATACTAGCTGTGTGACCCTGGGAAAGTTACTTAACTCTCTTTACCTCAGTTTCCTCATCTATAAAATGAACTGGAGAAGGAAATGGCAAACTCCTCCAGCATCTTTGCCAAGAAAATCTTAAATGGAGTTACCAAGAGTCAGACACAAGTGAAAACAACTGAATGACAATAACAACAACAGCAACAACAATACATCATGAAATGTTCTGTGCTGGGTATACAAATTCAATATAGTAGCTTACATTCTTATGAGGGAAATTTTAAGGAGATATATAAGTAAGTATATAAGAAATATAGAAATAACAGAGTATTTAAAATTATATATGCATATATATATATATGAAGGAAAGATACTAGTAGTTGAAGGAATAATACAAAACATATAAAAGAGAGTATTTGAGCAGCACTTTGAAAGAGGAATAGAGTTTTATGAGGCAGAGATGAGGACAGTCCATGAAAAGATATGAAATCAAGAAATGGAGTATTTTCTGTGATGAAGAGAGAAAAGGCTAAAGTGACTGGATCACAGTATGGAATAGGGAGTATATATAATGAAGCTGAAAAGATAGGTTGGTACAAGGTTATGAAGAACTTTAAAAGCTCTATAGGAAAGTTCATATTTTATATTAAAGGCAAAAGGATGCTATTATAGGAGCCATTCGGTCAAATCTGAGTTTAAAGAAAATCAGATTGGTGGTAGTACAGCAGATACAGTACAATGGGTAAAAGTCTTGAGGCAGGGAAATCAATTAGAAAAGCAATCAGCCTTTACAATAAAACAGAAGAGAAGCAGGAAGAGCTTTAACTAAGTTGATAGTTGCATGAATAGAATGAATTTGGAAGCAAGAGATTTTGTGAAGGTGATAATGACAAGGGATTTGATAGAGGGATTACAGAACCAAGATTAATGCCAGGATCATTCATCTGGGAAACTTGAGTGGTACTTTTGACAGTAATAGGGAAGTCTGGAAGAGGGATGCATTGGTGGGGAGTGGGGAAGATGATGAATTCTTTCTGGGACATGTGGAGTTTGAGATATCTTATAGGCATTCATTTTAAAATGACAAGTAGGCAGTTGTGGATGTGTAATTAAAACTAAGGTGAGATACTAGGCTTGGAGTTAGAGGTCTATTAGTCATCAGCATAGAGGTGATAATTAACCTTTTGTTAGCTGATGATATTAGTGAAAAAAAAAGTGTGTAAAGAGTAAAGAAGACCTGGGACAGATAAAGGGCCCAGGAGATCAGTGCCCAAATATTCAGGAGGAGAAGGTCATCATCTAGATCAAACACAGTAGACAGCCTGGGAAAGATAAGGACTGAAGAAAATTCATCAGATTTAGCAATCAAGAGATCCTTGGTAAATTTAGAAGGAGCCATTTCAATTGTATGGTAAAGTAAAAAGCTAGGCTGCGAAAGGTATTGTTTAGTGATGAAAGGGGAAGTAGAGGAATTAGGCTCAGATAGCTTTTTCTATAAATTTGGATAGATGGAAAAGATGCATAGAGCAATAGATTGGGGCATAGTATAGCTTTGTTGTTGATGGTGGTAATTTGTTTGTTTTTAAGGATGGATGGTTATTTGGACATGTATCCCCACTGAAAGCATCTTTGGCGTGACATCACTAGGAGATAGAATGATAGAGACTATGTGTGCTTCATGTTCTTCTCAAATGCTTTACCTTTCCCAAACTAGATGTCTGTTTTCAAAGCATTTTACCTCTTACATTTGGAAATTATCTATTTTTTTGTCATTCCTAAATATCCAATATTATGACCAAGTGATGATAGGAAATAGTTTTCCTTGTGAAGATTCATTGGGGAATTCTTAAGGGGACATATTTATGTCTTAATACTTTTATTCAAGTAAAATAATAAGTTCTCCACCCAAGCAATATGATGTACAACTCTGAATATGAACAGACAAGGAAGATAGTGACTTTTACCAGGACTTTTCCTATATACATGCCAATTAGAAAATATGAGAAGAATGAAATATCAACACTTACCCTGAGGATGAAATCAATGAAAATAATGTTGCCTATTCATATAAATATTGGGAAATGGATGCATAAGGTTCTAAGGAGAATTCACACTTGAAATGTATTCTAGAGATCTTAGAAAGCTGGAGTTTAAAGTACCTTAGAGACCATCTAATCCAACATTCTCACTTTATAGATGAGGTAATTGAGAGCCAAAGAATAATAACAACCGCAACAACAATGAATAAAACAACAACGAACAAACAAAAACACATGCAGAGTAGTATTACCCAGGAGTTATACGAAATGATTCAAGGTATAGTATCATTCAGTGAAGTAGTTTGTTGTTGTGTTTGTGTTTGCTTTAAGGACGGATTTTTTTTTAATGGATGGTTGGTTTTAAGGACGATATGATAATTAAATGGTTTGTACCATTTAATTGAATAATCTAAATAGATAAATAGGTCAATACATAGAGGCACCTTAATTGCCATAATAGACTGCTCCATTCCATAAGAAAATTTGAAGAATTTAGCCACGTATTTTGTTCTTCTTTGCTGACATTTTGTTGGCTATATTCATATAGATGCAGCCTGTGGAGGACCTTTCATATCTCCTTTGGCATCATAGTTTTTTGTTTGTTCATTTTTCATTATTTCCATCTAGAGGCATGGGAAGAATCATGTTTGAACTCTTCCCCTCTCCCTCATCCTAATGCAAATTAAATGTGTTTTTCTTCTTTTTATTGATGTCCATTCATTTTCTTTTTGTTTTCATTGGGGCTACAACACTATCTTTAGCTCTCTCATCCCCAATTTAAAAATAAAATATTTGTAACAAATAAGCATAGGAAATCAAAACAAATACACACGTTTGCTATTTCCAAAATTGTACGCTTAATTTGCATCTCAAGATCATTATCCCTTGGTCAAGAGGTGGATAGTATTTTCTTTCAATAATCAACTAGAGTTATGGTTTGTCATTGCAGTTAGCAGACTTAATGTCATTTAGTTATTTGATTTTTTTACAGTCTTATTGCTATTACATAAATTGTTCTCCAGTTTCTATCTCTTTGTATCAGTTCATAATGTCTTCCCAGGTTTCTTTCAATATTTCTTACATCATAATTTTGTTTTATACATTTGTATACCAAAATGTATTTAACCATTTCTCTATTAATAGGTACCACCTATTTTACAGTTCTTCATCACCAAGTAAAAGCCCTCTTTCTTATTTAACTCCATCTTTGACACTGAGGTTCTGAAGGGTCACTTGTCTTCTCCCCCATTAGACTATAAGCATGATCAATATATAGCATCTTAAAATATTCCACTTGTGCTTATCTTTTTTTATGTTTTTCTTGATACCCCATTAGTATTTCAATATTTGTGCTTAATTCTGTTTTTTTTTATCAAGAACTTACAGAATTTTTCTATTTCGCTAAAGGTCAATTTTATCCCTATCTCACTATATTCAGTTATTATTGGTTGCAATATTTTGCCTTTTGAAATAGCATAATCCAAACTCTTCACTTCTTTGTTCTGTTGCTTGTTAAATCTTTTACAATTCTGAATGTGGCTATTTGGTACTTGAACTCTCCTTTTTTGGCTACTTAGAGTATATATATATATATATATATACTTATAATCCCTGGATTATGGTTATATATCCTTGGGAATTTTTGCTTCATTATTTCTTTCATGAAGAGATTAAGAGATGATTTATATTTACATGTTGTAATCTTTATTTAATAAGTTTGGGAGGCTTCTTTCATAATTTCTTTAAATAGGATGTCCAGGTACTTTTTGTTGCTATTCATGGCTTTCTAGTAATCCAATGATTCTAAAATAATTTGTCCTTTACCTATCTTACAGGACAGTTGTGTTTCTTGTCTTTTTAAAAATTGTTTTGACTTTTTTTTGAAAAAAAAATTCTCATTGTCTTATATCATTATCATCTTCTATTTCTCCATTTTATGTTCAAGTATTCCTTTACTTGGGTAAGGTTTGTGCCTCTTCTAACAAGTTGTGAATTCTACTTCCAAATCTGTTCTCCAAATGTCTTCTTTCTTTTCTAATTCTTTCCTGTAGCTTGGTAATTTTACATATTGCATCATTTTAAACTCCTGATTTATTTCTGCTTGGGAGTATATCTAATGCTGTGTCCAAGCTGAACTTTTCTTTTAGCTGTTGCTTATAGAGATTTTAAGTTATTCTTTTCTTTTATGTTTGTATCTTGGATGTTTCTAGTATCATACTACCTATTTGTCATGAAAGACTTTGCCTCAATAGCAGGCCTTTAGATATAGACCAGTCTCTGTTCATTTCTTTTTTTTTAAATTATTTTATTATTTTTTTCCCAATTACATATCAAGACAGTTCTTAGGATTCATTTTTTACAAGATTTTGAGTTCCAAATTTTTCTTCTTCCCTTTCTCCCTCTCCTCCCCTCATCTGAAAATGGTAAGCAATTTAATCTCTTATAAATGTGCTATCATGTAATATTTCCATATTAGTCAAAGCTTTGAAAGAAGAAATAGATCAAAAGGAAAAAAAAAACATGGAAAAAAAGTAAATCAAGTGAGAAAAAATATACTTCAATCTGCATTCAGAGCCTTGTTTCAGATTGTTTCCCAGGTTTCTGCTTTCCTTCTAATCGTGTTTGCCTTGGTTTTGTTTGTGTAAAATATTTTTAATTTAATATAATCAAAATTATATTTTTTTTTACATTTTGTAATGCTTTGTATCTCTTTTTTGGTCATAAATTCTGCCTTTCCCCTTAGACCTGAGAGGAAAACAATTTTTTTGCTTTTCAGATTTGTTTATATTTTACCCTTAATGTCAAAACTGTGCACCCAGGAGAAGTAGAAGCAACATGTCAGAGTAAAGAGAGGGATTTATCTGAACTCTCCCCCAAACCCTCCAAATACCTTTAAACAATGGCTCTAAACAAATTCTAGAGTGGCAGAACCCACAAAAAGATGGAGTGAAACAATATTCCAGCCTAAGACAACCTAGAAGGTCTGCAGGAAAGATCTATTGCACCAAAATGAGAGAGAAGTGCAGTCCAGCACAATCCAGGCCAGCCAATGGCAGAAGTGGTCATTTCCAGATCTCTCAGCTTACAGATGGTGAAAGAATCAGACAACAGGTCAAAAGGAGATTTATAGGGGTCCTTTTGCTGGCACCAGGGACGGGACTCTGTTCCCATTGCCTATATTTGGATCTTGATTGCAGTCCTGGGTCTTAGTCCCAGTGTGAGGAGGAGCACTTCCACAGTAGAACCTATAGCTACAAGAGAGCAGGGACCCTGGTCGCAGTTCCAGGATGGAAAAGAGTCCTTGTGGTTGTTCACAAAGGAGTGCATTGTATAGGAGAGTAGTAAAAATCCTCTCTCAAAATCATACCATCTTGAAAGAGCCAAAAACTTGCAGGTCCCCAGAATTATGTCTGAAAACCACAGTAAAACAAACAAACAAACAAAACAAACAAACAAACAAATGAACAAAATAAACCTTGGGGCAGTACCACCTCTACTTGGGAAGCAGAGCTTCACTTTAACATAGTTACAAGTCAAGAAATAGACAGGAAAGTTAGCAGACAACAGAATAAAAATCTGACCATATACAGTTATTATGGTGATAAGGAAGATCAAAACATATTCTAAAGAAGACAACAAAGTTAAAATTCCTGCATCCAAAGCTTCAAAGAAAAATATCAATTGGTCTCAGGCCATGGAAAAGCTCAGAAAGGATTTCAAAAATGAAGTAAGGGAGGTAGAGGAAAATTTGGAAAGATGTGAGAGCAATGCAAGAAAATAATGGGGGAAAAAAGAGTCAAAGATTTGGTAAAGGAGACACAAGAAACAATACCTTAAAAAACACAATAGGCCAAATGGTTAAAAAAGGCACAAAAATCTAATGAAGAGAAAAATGCTTTGAAAAGCAGAATTAGCCAAATGGAAAAGATATACAAAAAATCACTAAAGAGAAGAACTCCTTAAAAAGTAGAATTGACCAAATGGAAAAGGAGGTACAAAAGCTTACTGAAGAAAATAATTCCTTGAAAGTTAGAATTGGGCATATGGAAGCTAATAACTATGAGACATGAAGACATAAACAAAATCAAAAACTGACAAAAAATAGTAGAAAATGTGAAATATTTCATTGGAAAAGCAACTTACTTGGAAAATAGATCCAGGAGGGAGAATTTAAGAATTATTGACTACCTGAAATTTACAATTAAACAAAAGATCCTAGACATCATATTTCAAGAAATTTTCAAGGCAAACTGCCCTGGTATTCTAGAACTGGAGGATAAAATAGAAAGTGAAAGAATCCACTGATCACCTCCTGACAGAGATCCCAAAATGAAAACTTCCAGGAATATTATAGACCAATTCCAGACCTCCCAGATCAAGGAGAAAATACTGCAAGCAGGCCAAAAGAAGCAAATCAAATATCATGGAGTCACAATCAATATAACATAATCCAGCAACGTCCACATTAAAGAATTGGAGGGCTTGAAATATGATATTCCAGAGGGCAAAAGAGCTAGGATTACAACCAAAAATCACCTACTCAGCAAAACAGAATATAATCCTGCAGGGGGGAAAGTAGACATTCAATGAAAGATAGGAATTTCAAACATTCCTGGTGAAAAGACTAGAACTGAGTAGAAAATATGACTTTCAAATACAAGATACAAAGGAAGCATAAAAATGAGTTTTTTCTGAAGACTGCATTTCATAAACATAGAGAAAACAGATTCAAATTTATAGAAATAAGTGCCATTCTTCAACTGATGAATGGTCAAAGGATATGAACAGGCAGTTTTCAGAAAATTAATCAAAGCTATATACAGTCATATGAAAAAAATCTAAATCACTATTAATGAGACAAATGCAAATGAGCTACTACCTCACACCTGTCAGAATTGCTAATATGACAAGAAAGAAAAATGACAACTGTTGGAGGGGATGTGGGAAAATTAAACCACTGATGTGCTATTGGTGAAGTTGTATACTGATTCAACCATTATGGAGAGCAATATGGAACTAAGTCCAAAGGTCTATAATGTTATGCATGCCCTCTGAACAAGCAATATCACTACTGAATCTGTATCACAAAAAGATAAAAAAGGAAAAGAATATATGTGTACAAAAATATTTATAGCAGCTCTTTTAGTGATAGGAAAGAATTGGAAATTGAGGGAAAGTCTATCAATTGGGGAATGGCTGAACAAATTATTGTGTAGGGTTGTGATGGAATACTATTGTGCTTTAAGAAATGATAGGCAGGATGCTCTCAGAAAAAAAAACATGGAAAGACTTACATGAACTGATGCAAAATGAAATGAACAGAATCAGGAGAATATTGTACACAGTAACAGCAATATTGTGTGAATAACTATGAATAACTTAGCTATTCTCAACAATACAATGATCCAAGACAATTCTGTAGGACATATTATGAAAGGTGCTATCCATCTCCAGAGAAAGAATTGGTAGAACCTGAATGCAGATAAAAGATACTTTTTTATTTAATTAATTTATTTTTAGTTTTCAATATTCACTTTTATAAGATTTTGAGTTGTAATCCCCCCGTCCTTCTGCTCCTACCTCTTCAAGACAGCATGCAATCTGATATAGGCTATACAAATGCAATCATATTAAACATATTTCCATGTTAGTCATGTTGTGAAAGAAGAACCAAAACAAAGGGGGAAAACCATAAGAAACAAAAGAGAGAGAGAGAGAGAGAGAGAGAAAGTAATGCTTCAACATACACTCAGACTCCATAGTTCTTACTCTAGATATGGATAGCATTTTTCATCAGGACTTTTTTGGAATTGTCTTAAATCATTGCATTGCTGAGAAGAGCTAAGTGTAGCAAAGCTGGTCATTGCACAATGTTGCTATTACTGTGTATGATGTTCTCTTGGTTCAGTTCACTTCACTCAGCATTAGTTCATATACATGTTTTCAGGTTTTTCTGAAATCCACCATTCATCATTTCTCATTGCTCAATGATATTCCATTACTTGTTCAATCATTCCCCAAATAATGGGCATCCCCCAATTTTCAGTTCTTTGCCATCACAAAAAGAACTGCTATAAATATTTTTGTACATATGGGTCTATTTTCCCTTTTATGATCTCTTTGGTATACAGAACTAGTAGTGGTATTGTTGGATCAAAGGGTATGCGCAGTTTTATAGCCATTTGGGCATAGTTTCAAATTGTTCTCCAGAATGGTTGGGTCAGTTCACAAATCCACCAACAATGCACTAGTGGTCCAATTTTCAAACATCTTCTCAACATTTATCAATTTCATGTTTTGTCACGTTAGCCAATTTGATAAGTGTGATGCGTTACCTCAGAGTTGTTTTAATTTGCATTTCTCTAATAAATAAGGATTTAGAGCATTTTTTATGTAACTATAGATAACTTTAATTTCTTCCTCTGAAAACTGCCTGTTCATATCCTTTGACCATTTATCAAATGGGGAATGACTTGTATTCTTATAAATTTGAATCAGTTCTCCATATATTTTAGAAATAAGGTCTTTATCAGAGACACTGGCTGTAAAAATTGTTTCCCAGCTTTCTGATTCCCTTCTAATCTTGGTTGCATTGGCTTTTTTATGTACAAAAACTTTTTAATGTAACCAACATTATCCATTTTGTATTTTATAATGTTCTCTATCTCTTATTTGGTCATACATTCTTCCATTGTCCATAGATCTGACGGGCAAACTATTCCTTGCTCTCCTAATTTGCTTATAGTATCACATTTTATTTAAAATTGTGTGCCCATTTCCACCTTATCTTGCTATATGGTGTAAGATATTGGTGTGCTATGCCTTACTTTATTTTTCTCAGGGGTTTTTTGTCTGTGTTTTCTTTCACAGAATGACTTACATGGAAATGTGTTTTGCATGACCACATTTGTATAACCAATATCAAATTACTTGACTTCCCAATACGGGGGGATGAGAGGGAGGGAGTGAATTTGGACCTCAAAATTAAAAAAAAAAGAAAGAATGTTAAAATTGTTTTTACAGGTAATTGGGGAAAAATAAAATATTAAATAATAAAATAAATAATGGACAAATTTTGGTCTCATCTTGGTTGAGGTGTGAGATGTTAGTCTATGCCTAGTTTTTATCCAATTGTTTTTCCAGTTTTCCCAGTAGTTTTTCTTAGATAGTAAGTTCTTATCCCAAAAGCTGGGGTCTTTGAGTTTATCAAACATTAGGTTACTATGGTCATTGAGTACTGTGTATTGTATACATAATCTATTCCACTCTGTTTCTTAGCAAGTACCAGATAATTTTGATGATTACTGATTTATAATAAAGTTTGAGATTTGATGTTGCTCAGACAACTTCCTTTGTATTTTTTTCCTTAATTCCCTTGATATTCTTGACCTTTTGTTTTTCCAGATGAATTTTGTTGTTATTTTTTTTCTATTCCAATCAAATAATTTCTTGATAGTTTGGTTGGTATTGCATTAAATAAGTAAATTAACTTAGGCAGAATTGTTATTTTTATTATATCAGCTCGGCTTACCCATAAGCAATTTCTGTTTCTCCAATTGTTTAAACTTGACTTTATTTCCATAAAAAGTATTTTATAATTGTGTTTATGTGGGTCCTGGATTTGTCTTGACAGGTAGACTTTCAAATATTTTATATTGCCTACAGTTATTTTAAATAGAATTTCTCTTTCTAGCTCTTGCTGCTGAGCTTTGTTGGTAATACATAGAAATGTGGGTTTATTTTATATCCTGCAACTTTGTTAAAGTTGTTAATTATTTTAAATAGTTTTTTAGTTGATTCTCTGGGATTGTCTAAGTATACCATCATTTCATCTGCAAAGAGTAATACCTTTGTTTCCTTATTGCCTATTCTAATTCCTTTTATTTATTTTTCTTCTCATATTGCTATAGCTAACATTTCTAATACTGTATTTAAAAATAGTGCTCTTATTGAGAAGGTTTCTAGGTTATCCCCATTACAGATAATGCTTGCTAATGGTTTTGGATAGATACTGCTTATCATTTGAAAGGAATGCTCCCTTTATTCCTATATTCTCTATTATTTTTAATAGGAATGGGAGCTGTGTTTTGTAAAAAATTTTCTCAGCATCTATTGAGATAATATGATTTCTGTTGGTTTTGTTATTGATATGATCAATTGTGTTGAAAGTTTTATTAATATTGAACCAAACATTCATCCCTGGTATAAATCCCACCTGGTCATAGTGTATAATCCTTGTGATAGTGCTGGAATCACTATTCTTGTAATTTGTTCAAAATTTTTGCATCAGTATTTATTACGGAATTGGTCTATAATTTTCTTTTTCTCTTTTAGCTCTTCCTGGTTTAGGTATCAGTGCCATATTTGTGTCATAAAAGAAGTTTATGTAGGACTCCTTCTTTGCCTAATTTTCCAAATAGTTTCTGTAGTATTGGAATTAATTGTTCTTTAAATGCTTGGTAGAAGTCACTTGTGAACCCATCTGGACCTGGGAATTTTTTTCCTAGTGACTTCATTAATGACTTGTTGAGTTTCTTTTTCTAAGATGGGGTTAATTAGGCATTCTATTTCCTTATCTGTTAATCTGGATAATTTATATTTTCATAAATATTCATAGAGTTTGCTCAGATTTCAAATTTATTGGCATATAATTGGGCAAAATATTTCCTAATGATCAATTTATTCTTCATTGGTGGTGATTTCATCCTTTTAATTTGTGGTACTGAATGTGTGGTTTTCTTTCTTTCTTTTTTTAATCAAATTAACCAACGGCTTATCTATCTTATTGATTTTCTCCCTGTAAAATCAGCTCTTAATTCTGGTCTTATGAAAACTTGAAATCCTTCTATTTCATTGAATGACCTTTTTCACCCCCTTAAAGTATTATTCTTAATTTTTCTTGGTTGTAGTCCTGGCTCCTTTGCCTGCTGGAATATCCTGTTTCATGACCTCTGATCTTCTAATGTTGTAACTGCTAAGTCCAGTGTCGTGATGATTGCTACTCCCTGATATATGAATTGTTTCTTTCTGGTCACTTGCAATATTTTTTTCATGACCTAATAGTTCTAAAATTTGGCTATAATGTTCTTTGGAGTATTTATTTGGGGATTTCTTTCCTGGGGTGATTGGGAGATTATTTTAATGCCTATTTTGCCCTCTGTTTCCAGGATATCAGGGCCGTTGTTTTTGATAATTTCTTGAAAGATACTATGCAAGTCTTCCTTTAGATTATGGATTTCAGTTAGTCTGATAATTCTGACATTGTCCCTTCTGGATCTATTTTCCAGGTCTGTTGTTTTTTCCAGGAGGTATTTTACATTTTCTTAAATTTTTTTCATTCTTTTGATTTTGTTTGATTGATTCTTGATATCTCATAAAGTCATTAGCTTCCACTAGCCCAATTCTAACATTTAAGGAGTTGTTTTCCTAAATTAGCTTTTGTAATTTCTTTTCCATTTGACCAATTTTACTTTTTAAGGAGTTGTTTCCTTCATTGTATTTTTGTATCTTCTTTTCTTTTTGACCAATTCTACTTTTTAAGCAATTTTTTTCTTTTTCCAAGTTGTTGACTCTTTTTTCATAATTCTCTTGCATCATTCTCATTTCTTTTTCTCATTTTTCTTCCACTTCACATAAGATTTTTAATTTTTAAATTTTTTTTTGTGCTTCTATGAGCTCTTTCTGGGCTCAAGACTACTTCTCATTTTTCTTTTGGGTTTTGTCCATAGGTGTTTTGACATTGTTGTCCTCTTTTGAATCTTTGTCTTGATCTTCCCTGTCACCATAATAACTTTCTATGGTCATATTCTTTTTGTTGTTGTTGTTTGCTCCTCTTTTTTGGTCTTTTTCCTTCCTTTTAAATTTGATCTCTGCTCCCACAGAAGGAGGGGAATTTTCTCAGACCTTTTGTGTCAGAGGCCTGGCTGTTTACATGGTGCTATACTTATGTTGCCTGGAGGCCCATGAGGGACTTTTGCATCTGTTGCTGTGCTTAGGGATTAGGGTGCAGGGTGGCTAGCACTTCTGGAGATCTTATGAGGCTGGCAGCTTACTTGGTGCTAAACCAGGGTCCTAGTGGTGGTGTCTGGAATGTGCTGAGGGTGGTGGGGTGTTTCTGCATTTCCCTGGTGATTTACTGAAGCACATGGAGTTCTGGCAACTTGAAGTTGCCTGTTTTTCCATGCCTATGCTGCAGTATGTGGTAGTTCTCAGAACTAGAGTCTGCCCATTCCCCTGGCTATGCTGAGGCACATTGGGGTGAGCATGTCAATGTCTTAGCTTTTGCCTGCTCCACTGCACTGGGACTCAGAATCTATCATAGATTTGTTGAGATGGGGTTTGCTAGGATGCTTCCTGTTTTGACTGTGCTCCCATTTTACCTGAGTGAGAAAGACCTTTCCTGCCAATCCTCAAAGTTTCTTGGGCTCAAAGATTATTTCACCCCATCTCTTTGCTGGTTCTCCTGTTCCAGTATTTGTTTTGGGACACTATTTTATGGTTGTTTGGAGGGGAATATGGGACAGTTATGCTGATTTACTCCTTACTATGCCATCTTGGCTCCCAGCAGTCTCTCTAAGCACTTCTGTAGGGAAGGTCCAAGCTTTGATTGGTCCTGGTTTGCCTTGTCTGCTGCACTGCTGCTACTTTCTGTGGGTATTAAGTGATGTTTTCTTCAAGGATCTCATAGGTGACTCAGACTGGGACCTGAGACTTTTGAGGGCCTTAGGCTGTTTGATCTATGGCAAAGTCAGATTGCCCTCCTGTTCTGGCTTTGTAATCTCCCAGCCTTGGTTAGTCTACATAATCCAACTGTAGTCTTGCCCCTGATTGTAGTTCAAATAGATTTCTATAAGTCTCAGCTAATTTTGACTAACTTGAATGTTTTGCAGTTTCAGAGTGATAAAACTAAAGGCTCTCTCTTGGCCTGTGGTCCCTGCCCTAATTGCTTAGCTGCAAGTTTTATCACCCTCTGAGTCAGTGCCACACACCTCCTGCTCATTTCTGGTTTTGCTTTTTTCCCATTATGGAGTCTCAGGACAAGTTTGAGCTGGATCCAAGACTATTAATCTAACCTTAGCTCCCTTCTTAGTTTAAAATGGATTCACATGCTGGCTTAGGGGTCAGAGAGATATTCATTCCAGAAATGGTAAAGTGGTCAGATAACTACCCTGAAAACAGGATTACAGGAAACCGTGAGTTGACATTGGGAAAAAGAGCTTTTTGCATTGACATATGAAATTCTGGGACTCAGTAACAGGTCAGGGATGGGTGCTTGATATCACTCATAGGGAAAGAGGGGCCCTGGTCACAGTTCCAAGGAAGAGAGTACTACCTCTTGCAGCTACCTTGTCTCAGTTCCAGGGTAGAGAATACTGCTTGTGTTCACTCACAGGGGAAAAACAGTCCCAGTTCTAGAGTTCTGAGAACTAGCCTTTGTGACTACAGGGGAGCAGGGCTCCTTCCTAGGTAAAAACCAGAGTGCTGACTAAGAGACCAGTGGTTGCAACTCTTTCCAGATCACACCACTTTGGAAACATCAAAATTTTTTATGCCCACAGAACTAGCTCAGAAAATAGCAGCATGAAGAAGTCAGAAGCTTGGAAAAGCATATCCCCACCCTTAGGTGAACATAACCAAACTTCAACATAAAGTTGAAAGTCAAGAAATAACCTAGAAAAAAAGAGCAAGCAACAGAAAAGTAACTTGATTATAAGAAGCTACTACAAGGTAGGGAAGATCAAGACACAAACTCAGATGAAGTCAACAAAGTGAAAATGACTCTAAGCAAGGTCTCAAAGAAGAATGGAAATTGGACAAAAGCCCAACAATAATCCTAGGAGGAGTTACAGAAAGAGATAAGTGGCAGAGGAAAAACTGGGAAAACAAGTGAGAGAAAGGTAAGAAAATTCTGAAAAGAATTAATAACTTGCTAAAGGAGCACCCCCAATACTGATTAAGTCTTTCCCAAAGCCTGCTGATGGTTTGCTGGGGTGTGGTCTGTCTTGGTACAGCCTACACTGGACTGTGTTCCACTCTCACCTTGGTGTGACAGAACTATCCTGCCAACCTTCTAAGTTGTGTTGGGCTATAAAATTGTTTCACCTCATCCTTTTGTGGATCCTGATGCTCCAAAATTCATTTTGAGACATTATTTAAGGTTGTTTGGGAGGGAAGTTTGGAGAACTCAGGTGAGTTCTGGTTGTTTCTCTGCCATCTTGACTCCAGCCCCCAGATATCTGTAACTCCTAAGAACTTTATTATTATTGGGGCAGCTAGACAGAGTCTACATAGACAGGAAATGGAAGTGAGACAATTATATTAAGATAATCTCAAAAAATAAAGGTGTGAGAAAAAAAGGATTTCTTCTGAAAAATGTTTTTTCCTATCCTTTGGCAATTTATCAAATGAGGAATGGCATTTATTTTTATAAATTTGGCTCAGTTCCCTATATATTTACATCCTTCTTCTTTGGATTTAATTCTCATCATCACTTGCCAGATCACCTCAAGTTCTTTTTCCTTCCAGAAGCCTTCCTTGCATCATTCTAGATCATATAGACTTTTTTCTTTCTTTGAAATCCTCCTCATTTTATCAATTAAGCATAGTGTTATACATTTAGATAGATAGATAGATAAATAGATAGATAGATAGATAGATAGATAGATAGATAGATAGATAGATAGATAGATAGATAGACCTATGAAGGAAGGGATCTTATCATGTAATTGTGTATACCTCACATTTTCAGTCATAATACTGTAAGCATCTCTAGACTTCAGTGGCTTCATTATTTACATGAGGTGATTATACTGGATAGTCTCCAAATAATCTCTTCTAAACAATTTTATCACCCTAAATTTATAATGTTCTATCAACAAATAACAACTATTTGCCAAAAGTTATTATCTACTTCATTAAATACAAATTTAGATACCTATTCCAATTCACTGGAATAAGTACAGAAATTTTGATAAAATGTCCTTTCCCCAGCATAGTAAAAGACTCAAGCCCCAAATTTATCTGCATATTATACCTAATAGAACTTTTAATCTTTTCCTGACTGAGAAGGATCAATCATACTACTAGACAAAGGTCGAATAAAGAATAACTACTCTCAAGCATTATCATTTTTTCTAGCTAACACTTTTCCACTCTGATTTTCCATATTTCAATGCTCTCCAGTTTGCTAGTGTCTTCATATTGTCATCAACTTCTTTTCCATACCCAACCTTTCTTTTGTTTTATTTGCTTTGTTGTGGCATATTTTTCTCCCATTTATATCACTGTTACTTACTTTCAGGAGAGCATGGACATGGGAAATAAAAAAATGTTTTTAATCTTTATTTGTAAAATATTCCTCAGCTTGTGACTGGAAGTATTATACATATGTATGTACATATGTATATGTACATATATGTTAATATACATACATACACACATTAGGAAAAATATATAGAGAAAGGTGAAATAGGAAATATGTATATTTCTTCTTAGTAGTTGATATATTAAATTTTTTATAAATGAATCAGTTTCTCCCAGTATTCAAATGATTCTATTGTTTGTAAGGAGAATCACGAGTGAATTACAATTACTCAGTAGTTAAAGTAGTTAATGGTTATAATAAAATAAAATAAAACTTTCAAAACTGTTTTGATTTCTAAAAAAAAATTTAAGTCGTTGTAATTTGGTCAATTGCTATTTCTTCTTGCAGTCTAAGATGAAATAGGACATTGGATAATTTTCAGATAATTACAGATAAAATTCTTTAAGACTTTATACAGTCTTATGTCTATCTGGCATCACCTATCAAGAACAATAAATTCAGTATATAATGTAGAATTTATTTTCCCCCAGAGCCTGAGGCATAGCTTTATTCTATTAGTATATTCCAACTTTATACATCATATATTAATTCTATGTATCTAGAACAGTTTATCTTCTGGGTATAAAACCCACATCAGGATTTAACCATCAAATGCAATTTCATTAAATGAAGACTAGATTTTATTAAAAAATAAACATTCATTGATTTAGAACACAGATAAAAGTATCTACTGGGGAATAAAAAAAAGTAAATAAATGTATTTGATTTAGGTTCAACCATGTAATTGCTACTGTAGAAAGAGGTGGAGGTTATCTTATAAACCTTAAAACAGAAGTTATATCTCAGAAGTAAACAAATTGAGGCCATTCTATAATTGACAGCAATAGTTCTCTTCCAAATCCTTTATAAAAAAACAAACAAAAGTTTTGGGAAAAGCAATTAAAAACAACACTCCAACTCAGTTGTGGGTGGCCATTTTCATTCCAAAGACAGAAGGCAAACATAGTGTCTTTGTTCTTAGAATGAAGTGGCCATGTTTTCTTTGATTATCTCCAGGTACAGCATCCTGTTCAAGTTCATCTGGAGAAAACCATCTGTGGAAAGCAGGGAAAGGACAAATACTGATTAGTCTTAACTCTCAGTATAATGTTGTATTTGGTCTGGGCATACATGGTGTGTGTGTGTTGTGGGATTTTTGTGCCATGAGTTTCTATTAGTTTGTTAGGAATACTTCTTAAGACAGTAGTTTTATGCCTGGGCAAGACTAAGAAAGATGGCGAGTATAAAAGGCTGCTCAAACATTCCAGGAAATAATGTAATTCTTTATTGGCAAAAATCAATTGGTAAATTTTATGGTGATAAAAATATGCTTCCTTGAACATAAAAGGTTAATAAATGTTCTTAACCAAAGAGGATTTTCATTTTTAATCTAAGCTTATCTCTAATAGGTTACAATTCATATTCCACTGATTCTCCCATGCAAATCAGGAGCTATTGCTGATCTTCCATGTAGATATATGAGGTATATTTTAATTACTTTGATGATTGTTAATATTGGAATTTTAATGTACCTGTGGACTGATGATATGATAGTCATCAAAGTCTGCATTATTTTTCTGATTTTTTTGTTTGTTTTATCTGAATTTTATGAAGGAAAATGACCTCTTGGGTGTTTTATTATAAAAGGAAAATTACAGAACTTTAGAATAAATTAGAACTTCAAATAAAATGAAATACATTTCAAATAGGAAAGGATCAGTTACTAAATGACACTTTCTACTTCCACACTTAATTTTCCTAAATTATCTTAGCTGTGATTTAGAAAATTAAAAAGACCCAAGTAAGATTTCTGTGCCTTATACAGATCCCCAGCTGAATATTTAGGGAAATACATGAAGAAGAATAACGTAGGTTGAGAATGTGGGGCCAGGTTTCAATCTATACTAATAAAGGAAATACAATATGCTATCATTGTATGTACTGAAGTATCAAAGCATCAAAGTTATAGCTCTTTTATTTTCTGGAGGGTGAAAGAGGGTCAAACTGGAAACTTTAATTGTTTAAATGGTATATATATGCCAATCAGTCCACCACCTCATTTCTGAAATGAAGAAATAAAGACCTAAGGAGATGAAATGGTTTTATCCACATTTATACAGGTTTTAAGAATGAAAAGTTGGGATTTGAACCCAATTACTCTTCATCTGTTCAGTCTGTTATTGTATATAAATTCCAATACTTGGCCTCTTTTATCATAGTAAAAAGCTGCAAGGCGGTATCCAAGGAAATTTGAAAAAGGAGTCTTTCTTTGAGAGATAACCTATCCCCAAGATACTTTTGTACACATTACTTGGTTTTGTTCCAGATATGGGAGGAAAGCATATATATTGCAACCTTTCAAAAATTGCTGAGGTATTTGCCTCCTCTGTAAAGGTAAATTAAATGTGCAAGTATGTATGCCAGGTGTTTTAGTCTCTATCTACAGCTAAGTCAGTAAGCATTCCATTTTCAAAAGCTTGGGAAAGATTATAAAAATAATACAAATAAGAAAGAATATAACTTCTTTTTTTAAAATTTTTATGGAAAACTTTTTCACCTGATGTGTTATGCTACAAGTGATACTTCATTTTGAAATTCTAAAGTTTATATCTGACATAAAATTTGGAACACAGGTAAATATTTGTGATATAGTAGTCACTGAATAATGATTACAAAATCATAGAAAACAATAAACACTATTTTGGAGTTTTCACTGTGAGCCATAGCAGCCTCTGACATCTGTTTCATGATTTACACTAAATTATTCTTCAGATACAACAGAATTAATTTGGCAAATTGTATTTTATAACAAAACCTGCAGGCAAAAAGTAGTTCATGGAAAGTGGTCTTCTTTTTCTATTTTCATTAATTTTGACATTATGATAAATATGAAAAAAATGTGGTGTGCATTTTCCCTAAATTAAAGCAGATTGGACCTAAAACTGGGTGTTCTGCCTTTAATTGATATTTTGTTCTACCTCAGCTATCCCTGGGCTATTGTGGCAATCTTTGAATGAGAGTCAGTGCAGGCATATGGATCTACTTATTTGTACCAAGCCTGATCTTCTTGAACTGTGATGGCACTTTTTTTTGGTCACCAACATATTTGTGGCCTACAGCTGACTGCTTTTATTACTTTTAATTAAAATCTGAACTAGAAAATATCTATTAATCAGTATGTGAAACTGATTCTAAGGAAAGTGTTGTACTAAGTGAGCTCGAGATGGATAGCAGCTCCATCCATTGTTATGCCTTTGGCTTCACGGCAGAGAGACAGTTGCACAAGTTAATTATACCATAGAGGGAAGTCAGGAAGTTTACAAGACAGCACCTCTTTTGACAAGTCAGCCACTTTTTAGAGAAGCTACAGATATCTTTGAAAATGAGGAGCTTTATGAACATTATGTTGACTTTCACAGTACAGTTGGAGTGTTTATATGGAATTATTTCTTTAACCGCCTCGTGCTGCTTAAATTGGAAAAAGCTTGTTTAATCACTGAAAATGAATTGCATGTTTTGACTTTTACCTTCCTCCACAAAGGTATTTAAATGGAACTGATTTACTCATATCCAAATTTGTATTTATAGAATAAGAAATAATAAAGTAATACTAAGAAGAACATAAACAACAACTCAGCAATAAATTTTCCCTTGGTGTCCAAGATATAGAGAAGTTAAGCATTTTCTTCTTGCTTTAAAAAAAAAATCCATTTAAATTTAGTTCAGGGAAATCATATCACAGTTTATTTTGTTGACGAATATAGTACATACGAACACACATAAATGCATGAACAGATATATGTATATGTAGAATATGTGTACACTATACATATGTGTATACAAATATATTTGCACAAAGTATATATGTATTATGTATGAATGTGCATTCATATACATAAACATTAATGACAATGAATAATTTGTATATAAATGCATATATGTCCATAAATGTTAGTATGAATGTGTGTATATTATATATATATGTGTGTGTGTGTGCATATATATATATGCTTAAAATTGCAGTAAGATTTTTTGTCATACCCTATCCATACCTATACCTATGTTTTGTGGATTAAAATATGTACATGTGCATGTGGGTGTGAATAAACACACACACACACATATGCACATCTATCTATCTATCTATCTATCCATCATAGGTACTCAGATGTCTACAGGTGATCTGGATAGACCACATGATTTTAGTTTATTTGGTAAATTGTTGAAATCTCCGCTGATGGTGCAGAATTCAATTGAATCATCATTTTCTTACAAAAAGATAAAGAAATGTAGTTGGAGGAGAGGGTTGTTTGTATCAATCATTCCCTTCTGAAAATCTCTGTTATTGTAATGTGAATCATATGAGGAAACCTTTGGACATAGGATATTGATCACAGGCAATTGTGTCAGAAACTAGAAGTCAGAAAAAAGGAGCACTTTTTTTTTAACCTCCCCACCCAAACTCCAAGTCATGTAGGGAGAAAATGCTTCATCATCTCTACCTTAGAGAGAAAAACAAATTAGAACCCGTAAATTATAGTCTTAGAAACTCATATTTTCATAGGATCTTAAATCTGAAGTTAGAAGGAATCTTAGAGAGGAAGCAATAGAACCACCTGAGTTCAGGCAGATTTCAGTATCTTCCCAAGATCACACCAAGGTAGCAAGCATCAGAAGTAGAAATGAAAAATATATTTCACTCATGATACTCTTCATCCTATATATCATAATGGCTCCTTGATGTGAAATAGAAAATGTAAGAAATATATTGGGAACAAGGGAGAAAAAGCTATTAGATCATGAGAAAACTGTGATAGAGGCAAATAAGCAAGCAGACAAGTAAGTTTGACAACTCCTCCCTTCCTCCTCACAATTGCCTCCAGGATAAATGTAGCTCTTTGTAAACTCAGAGCCAATATTCCTTGTACAATGGAATCTGTTGGGCCAAGGGTCACATCATACTCCCACACCTTTTGATTCCCTGCACTTCACTCTCTCTATACATCACACTGTTTTCCTATCAAGTGAAATAATGATACACATTGCTAGCAAGATTCTACTTGATTACTTATAAATTCAGGACCAACTTTATGCAACAATGGAGTTATCATAGGGCTAGAACTCAATCACTCATTTTACAGATGAAGTAAATAAGTTTTAGCTAAGTGACTTACTCAAGGTCACAAAGATAATATAAGAGACAGAACTGGAACACAGATCCCTCAGTATTTTAGTCTTCCACCCTATCCACTATGCCTTTTTGTCTTCTTGTGGGTGGTATTTTTAAAGAATTTAACTTCATCAGTCTTGTAAATTTGCAGAGTGCTTTTAGATGTATTAATTTTATCCTTTGTGAAAATTAATATTTGTTACTTAGGAGGGATAATGCATTAGACCAGTATCAACCATTTCTCTTTTAGTATAATATGGTATGTAAAAGAGAGCTAATCACTCTCCTAATGAGTCTGAAAGAATGGGCCAAACAGGTATGAAAACATGCCGCACTTGAAGTGCTAGTTGAGAAAGGTAAATCCATGTGGGTTGTAAGAGGGAGCTCCAAATAGTAAATGAACAAGATGGGACACCTGACAGTGACAATCAATGAGGTTGAAAGACAGTAAAAAAGGAAGTATCAAGTACTGAAAGTGATCATCTATTGAAAGATTTGTCTAGGCTTAATTCTGTAAAAATTTCGATTCTAATTTAGCAAAGAGATAAGCAAATTCACCTACATCTGGAAATCCAGTTAACCAGCATGTATTAAAATCTTCCTTTGTGGAAGGTGCTGTGTTATTAGAAATACAAAGATAAATGAAATAGTTCCTACCTTCAAGGGCTTACATTCTGCTGGGGATAGAACAAGTAGGCAGGTAAACAAATGCAAAGTCTATATGAAGTAATGCAAAGGCGGGGGGGAGGGGAGGAGAGAGAGAGAGAGAGAGAGACAGACAGACAGACAGACAGACAGACAGACAGACAGACAGAATTGTGATGGCTGCAGGAATCAAGAAAAGCATGGTAAATGAGATGGTACTCAAATATGCTTGTTAGGAAGCTAAGGGATCTGCAAGCTGAAGGAGATGAGGTAATGTCTTTCAAGCATGAGTATCTACTTGATCAAAGGCGAGATAGCCGTAGTTCCTCCTGTATGAGAAATATTTAGCGTGCTTATTTAAAAGGAGCTGAAAGTGACTAATGACAGAAAAATCATGAGAGAGCCAGGCTGTAGTAAGCTTTAAACTATAAGGAGAACTTTGTAGCTTATCTTAGAAGCAATAGGAAACTCTTGAAAATGTAATAATAAATTTTTTTTTAAAAATCAGGTAAAATAAAAAGGCAATATAATGAACAATGGAGGACTATCCATATCTATATAATTTGTTATATGTATCATGTCATTTTTAAAATTCTTCCCCTTTAAGAATAAAAAAATTAAAAAAAGGTCAAATCAAATATAACATGGTTGGACTGTGATGCCAGTGCCTGCGAGCCAGGGTTACATTTCTCTCTTCCTCCTCTCAGGTTTTCCAATAATCTAAAAGTTTGGAGAGGTGTTTCTCCTCTGCCATTTGCTAGAGTCCAAACCACTTGCATTCTTCAACTTTAGGGGCCCCATGACAATGACCATTGGTTCATTTAAAAACATCATCAGCTTAGCTTTAAAAATATGTTCACTTCAAATACATAGACAAAAAAAAATGGACCATACAAATATTTTCTCCAACAATTTGGGGCCTAATCCCCTCTATGCTACCTGACTCTCTGGGGAATGGAGGGAAGGGGATTGATTGATTCATAGATTAGTTCAGTTCCTATATGACATTAGTTCCAGGAAGTTCAAGTTGAGAGAGCTCCAGTGTGCTAGCTCTACTGACCATTGCTTTATAAGGTTTCCCTAGTGGGCTAGCTATAACATCTAGCTTGGGATCCAAGGCTACAGGATCCTCATGGCTGGAGCAACCAGGTCTAGGACCACACTCTCTGTACCTGGAATTGAAAAGGATAAATGAGACAAGACCGAAACCCCAAAACAATTTATTGAGGCCACATGACCCAAGGAGAGGAGAGGAGGGGAGGTGGCCTTCTAACCCTTTCCTTCTGCCTTATGGTGTCACCTGCTGTAAGTGAATAAGTCTTTCTTGATAAATGGATATTTGGTGAAAAAATGCTAGATTGTCTCAGCCAATTAGTTTTAAAGTTGCAGATAGTTTTGTCTACACAGCCAATGGGAGTGATGGGGTACAGGCCCATCATTCAGTTTCAGAAGCCAAGACCTTTGCCCCTTTCGCCAAAAAGAATTTGGCTCCCATTTGTCTATGGACCTAGAAAGCCCTTAAACTTTTCTTATTCAAACCTCAAAGGTTCCTTATCAGCTCTCCTTATCTCCCTTTGAAAGCCCTGGCCCCCTCTTTTTGATCTTATTCAAATGCTTTTCAAACTTCTGCCTACCAGTTCCCTTCATTATCTATTCCCATTGTCTATTCAATCTCTCAGACATTCCAAATGGAATTCTCACCTACACCCTTTTCCCATCCCCTCCTCTGGCCACCCAAAGTTACTTTAATGTATATAAGATCCACCCTGGCCCCCATTCAAATGCTGAGACTCTCTCATCCCCAAAAGGCTGAGACTTTTTCTTGCTGTCCCTACAGGGCATTATTAATGTTCAGATTTCTTAAGAGTCTGGCCTGTATAGTTTATCTATAATAAACTTTTTCTCTGACTGAAAAAAGATATAGGTTGAATTCATTTAGGCAGGGCCCATGTGTCCTGATCTCGGGGGTCTCAGCACCCTAAACCTCTAGATCTCATCAGGAAGAGCCTGTTTCCAACACAGAATGCCCATGTATGCACTAGTTCTCCTGTTTCCCAGAAACAAGTATTCAGGATCTTCTCTGTGTATGTCTCTGTTAAGTGATCTGAAGAAGCACCACACCCATGTTGCACAAATATAAATATGAAAAATACTGTCTATATATTCCTAGATTTTTATCATTATCATTAATGTTGTTGTTGTTATTTTTAATAGCCCACTAGTATTTTATTGTTTCGTGGTTTCCAATGAGCTTTCAGCACAAAGTTGTCAAGAGAAAGGTAGACTCAATATTATCTCCCCTCCGGCATAAGGAAATTGAGGCTCAGAGAGATCAAAGAATTGGCTCAGTGTCATACAGCCAATACTTGGCAAGATTTGGTAAATAGCATTTATATGGTAAAGTGCTCTAATTTCCATAAGATTCCATAAGAGAAAAATTGAAATTTGCAACATTAATGAAATAGATTCAGTCTATTTTACACTGTCAAGGACTTTACTCATTGAAATTGTAACCTTTTTTTGGGGAAAAAATGTTGGACTTACTTGTTTACTTGTTGTTTTTATTCTAGGCCAATGAAAAGTTTAGTAGGCAGGAAATAAGTATTTAACCAGGCACAGTTCTAAGCACTTTATAATTGTTATCTCATTTAATCCTCACAACAACCCTATGGAGTGCTATTACCATTGTAGAGAAGAAGAAACTGAGAAAGGCAGAGGTTAAGTGACTTGCCTGGGGTCATAGAGCTTCTAAGTGTCTAAGCCTGAATTTGAAATCAGGTCTTCCTAATTCCAGAGTCAGAACTCTATTCAGTGCACACTTAGCTGTTTAATAGAGGACAGACATTTGCAAGTAAAACTAAAATTCTTGGTAGATTTTTTTTTAAGCAAATATCTAGAAAATCTGTAGGCCATACTCTTACAGCACTTGTCTTCAAGGCACACTTCAATATTTTTGCTAAATATCTCTCCCTTTCCTACCATTACCTAAGACCTTTCCATGCTTTTCCAAAAAAGAAAAAAAAATATAAATTTCACATGCCTTTCCAAAAAGAAAAATTATAAATATATAAGTAATATTCCATGTATTTTGAAACAAAAGTGGAATGATTGATGAATGCCTGTGGGCTAAATGAGTCTCGTTTCTCAAAACTTGCTCTTATGTCTGGAGTAAACCTATGTAGAGTAATCCCTATGTAAAAACTAGATTCTTCCAATCAATCAGTTAATTTGCAAGTATTCATTAGGGATTTAGTACATTCTACACTCTCTCCTGAGCTCTGAGAATAAAAATGTAAATCACAAAACTTCACGGCCTACTTGAGGGTGAACTTGATGAGCAAGAGGAGGCAAGTTAGGTGGTGAGGGATATAGAGTGCTGGACCTGGATTCAGGAGAACTTATTTGAATCCAGCCTGTGAAATTTATTAATGTAAAGTGTTTTGTGTTGTATAGATGCAAGCTAGTCAAATATTAAGGATGTTATGTTGTCATGGTGGAAAAAGGAAGGACACATATAAATGTAAGCAGAAGAGGTAGAAAATTAAATTAATATAAATAGAAACAAGTTAATATATGATGCAAGGCATTTGTAGAGGGAGATAAGGACAGACTTCTCATAGAAGCTGATTAATGAGCTTGAAGTAGAGGTTCTCTGAGAAGGTGAGAAGAGAGTGCATTCCATCATTTACAGCCAGTAAAAAGGCATACAGTCAGGAGATAGGTTATGGTATATGAGGAACAGAGAGTAGGCCATTTTGGCCTTATCACAGAGTGAAGGAAGGAATAGTATATACAGTGAGGTTCAAAAGATGGGTTGGGAAAAGTTTGTGAAGGGCTTAAAAACCTTAACAGAGAAATTTATATTTACTTCCAAAGGCAAGAGGGAAGCACTGGAATTTATTGAGTAGGAAAGAGTTTTAGTCAGATCTGAACTTAAGGAAAATCATTTTGGCAGCTGTGTGGAAAAGAGAGTGAAGTAGGGGAGAGACTTAAGTCAGGGAGATCAGTTAAGAGGAAGTTGTTATAACATATAAGGTGGACAAAAATTCAAGCAGAGCTAGTGATCAGTAAAGCAGAGTTAGAGAATTTGTCCGTTTATCCTTTCTTTCCCTTAAGCCTTCTGGCATTGCTAACAAGTTATTTTTTTTTCTTTTCTTTACTTCTTCAATTATCTATCTATCTATCTATCTATCTATCTATCTATCTATCTATCTATCTATCTATCT
>NW_020954559.1:2302158-2327787 GCF_900497805.2 Vombatus ursinus
TCTATCTATCTATCTATCTATCTATCTATCTATCTATCTATCTATCTCTATCTGTATAATTAATTTTTTTCTTTATTTTTGAGATTAGGTCATCCTATTTCATTTTGAAAGTACAATGGTCACTCATGGCCATGATCCCAGTTCTAATGAGCACAGAAGTATTAACCTGCTCCATTTTTTTTTCATGGTAGGCCTCTTTACCCCTTCTTGGGTAGTCTGGTCCCTTCTATTCCTGGGAGCTTACCACACTGACATTGGATTTATCTTGGACACCTGCTGGCTTCAGTCAGACCAATTACATCTCAGAATTCTCATACTCAGTGGATCCACCAGCAGTAGCCATCATGAGTGACTCACAGGGAATATAGACAGCCACCACAACACCTGGCTTTGCAATACATGTCTTGAGAAGTATGCTAACACTCAAATATGAAGCAATTAGAGTTAATCTTTTGCATATCACCAGGCAATAAAGAGATTCTTCACCCTCATTATTAACATTGAAAGGGACAACCAAATCAAATATAATTGGTCAAAATTTTTAGTGCCTCATACAGTCCTGTCACTCTGTTGAAGAACCACATTCTAGTTCACTGGAGTTTTGATAGGCAGGCTATAAATTATTTAAAAAATAACTGAGAAATAAATTTCTTCCACTGAATTAAGGAAGAAACACAATTTCATTGTACCTGACGGTTTTTAAATTGGCATAGAAATAGAATCTAATGCTAATTAAGTCTCCTGAGCATGTAAATATTTGATAATTACTCCACAATGACATATATTCTAATGGTTTCATTATTCAAAGTGCCTTTACTATTTGCTACTATCATTCTATACCCTTAAGTCACTGGTACATGTCCAATTCTACCCTGAATATTCCAAGCAACTGTCTTGTGTGAGCACAGATATGCATACATACATACATACCTATTTCTAAGAGTCTAGGATTTTGAAGTACGCAGAACCTTGTCCAATTCTTTCATTTTACTGGTGAAGAATCATAGAACTATAGGAGTTAAGTGATAAATGACAATATGTAAGATCCTAAGTAGCAGAACTAGGACAGAGAACTAAATCTCTTGTGTCCAAGTTCAAGTTCAATGACTTTTGTCCAAAGCCAAACTTCTTTCACTATATGTGTGTGTTTATGTATGTATATATTATATGTATTATATATGTACATATCTATCTGTAGAATTATAGATATTTATATTTATTCTGTTTACCCTTTTTCTTCATATGCTTATATTTGAATTTTGTTTTCTTTCCTCACTGGAATAATAGGCTGGCTTGTTTCATTCTTTGTACTTATATTCTACCACCTACCACATTAATTGGCACACTGTGTGGTAAATGCTTAATAAATACTTGATTAATTGATGACCACATGCTTATAATATAAGGAACTGAATAGTATATAAACCAAAAAGTCTTTGAAAAATGGCATTTACACATACTTAAGGTATACCCAGTATTTTAGATACATTAACTTATCTGACATTCACAACAACCTTGTAACTATTCTTGATCTCATTTTGCACATGAGGAAAATGAAACTCCTAGGTCTTCATCTAACTTGCTCAGCATCATATAGCTAATAAGTTCAGAGCTAGGATTTGAACCTAAAAGTCTTCTGACTTTAAGTCTAGCTCTCTTTCCCTCTGAAATTCCTTTTTACTATTGAGGGCACCATTCTCTTACCATTCATCCATGCTCACAACTTAGGTCCCATCCTCAATTCCTCACTCTCTCTTACTCTCTGTGTTTAATCTGCTGTCAAATGTTATTAATTCTACCTTCATAACATCTCTTGTATATTTCTGCTTCTCACCTCTGACACTGCCACTCTGCTATCCTCCTCACTACATACCTGGAATACTGAAATAGCCTTGCGATTGTTGATTGATTGATTGAAGGGTATATAGTCTATACTATAAGTGAGTGGATATTTGCATCTTCTTGGATCAAATATTTCTACATTCCAGTCCATATTCTACATTGCTGTCTGACTCATCTTTTTAAAGCCTAGGTATGACCATGTAAATTACCCTCATGCTCTTTTAATAAACTTCAAAGGCTCCTAGCATCTCCAGGATCAAATATAACATCTTCTGTTTGAAATTCAAAACCCTTCACCCAAACCTTTCTAAGTCTTCTTACTCATTATTTCCTCTCTTGTACTCTATGAGCCTATGATGCTGGCTTCTTTGATCTTTCTTGCATAAGATACTCCATCTTCCAACTCTGAGCATTTTCCTTCAATATCTCCCAAGCCTGGAATTCACTCCCTCCTCTCTTCTACTTCCTCACTTCCCATGAAGTCCCAGCTAAAGTCTCATCTTCTTTATGGAGTCTGTGCTACTTATACCTTAATGTTAATATTTTCCCTATGTTTATTATTAACAATGTATGATTTAAATATATTGTCTGTAAATAGTTATTTACATATTGTCTTCACCTTTTCACACTGAACTCCTTGAAATCAGGTGCTCTCTTTGGCCTTTTTTTGTTTCTGAGTTTTGTACAATACTTGAGTACAGAGTAGACTGCTTAATGTTTGTTGACTGAATCAGTGTATTCCCAAAACATTGTTTTCTCCCTCTTGCTTTTCCCAAAGTCTTTGCTCAAATAGTTGCTTACAGATATAATGCTTGTGTTCTGATCATCTTTACCTTTTAGTAGCCTCTTAGTCTAGCTATTTGATAAAATCCTATCCAGTTATTAAGGTTCAGAATACATATTTCATTTCCCATGAAGATTTCTCTGATTATTCTGTATGAAAACATTATCCTTTCCCTCTGAATTATTCTCTTTTTAAAAGTAAAATTATTTTTATTGTAAAATTAGCAATCACTAATAGATATAAACAATTCAACATAAGAAAACAAGAAAAATATTTATAAAAAACAAGTTTGTATGCATGTATGTGTATTTTCAATTTTAAAAAGTAGTCACAAAGCTGATCAATTTGTGTGCTCTTCTGCATTTTTCTTCTGTGCATTAAAAAAGTGTTAATTATGCCCTTTTTATTTGTTTAGCTTTTACTACTTGTCAACCTATACTCCTTAAATTCTGATAGTACTTCTATATGCCAACCTTTCCTTTTTATTTTCATATTTCATTATGTATTATTGCTTATCTGCCATAAGCTCTTTAAGAAAATGAATTGTTTTCCCCAATTGATAAATGGTCAAAGGATATGAATAGGCAGTTCTCAGATGAAGAAATTAAAACCATCTATAGTCATATGAAAAAAAAATGCCCTAAATCACTATTGATTAGAGAAATGCAAATCAAAACAACCTATCAAATTGGCCAACATGACAAAACAGGAAAATGATAAATGTTGGAGAAGATGTGGGAAAATTGGAACACTATTGCATTGTTGGTTGAGTTGTGAAATGATCCAACTATTTTGGAGAGCAATTTGGAACTATGGCCAAAGGGCTATAAAAATATGCATACCCTTTCACCCAGCAATAGCACTTCTAGGGCTATATCCAAGAGAGATCATACAAATGGGGAAAGGACCTACATGTACAAAAATATTTATAGAAGCTCTTTTTTGTGGTGTCAAAGAATTGGAAATTGAGAGGATGCCCATCAACTGGAGAATGGCTGAACAAGTTGTGATATATGAATGTAATGGAATACTATTGTTATAAGAAATTATGAACAGGCTGACTTCAGAAAAACCTGGAAAGACTTATATGGTCTGATGCAGAGTAAAGTGAGTAGAACCAGGAGAATGTTGTACACAGTAACAGCCATGTTGTGCAATGTCTAATATTGACAGACTTAACCCTTCTCAGCAATACAAGAATCTAAGGCCAAAGGCCTTATGATGGAAAATGCTATCCATATATGAAGAAAGAACTATGGAGTTTGAATGCAGATTGAAGCATACTATTTGCTATTTTTTTTCTTCTGTTGTGTTTCCTCTTTCTGGTGGTTCCTCCTATTGGTTCTAATTCTTACTTACAAAATCACTAATGTGAAAATATGTTTAATAGGAATGTATATGTATAGCCTATATCAGATTGCGTGCTGTCTTGGAGAGGAATGTGGAGAAAAATTTAAAATTCAAAAGCTTATGGAAGTGATGGTTGATAATTCAAAATAAATTAATTAATAAAAATATTATCTAATTTGATGGTCATAATAAAAAAAAGAGAATGAATTATTTCTTATTCATTGTTGTATCTTTTGTGGCAATTAATACAGTGCCTTGCACCTGGCCATTAACCTAATGAATGTTTCTTATATGAATTAATGAATGGAATGGATGATTAAGTAGGTGTGCTTCTCACACTAGAGTTCCAATTTCTTCCAGTCCTCAATAAGATTATATTCTCAAGAGTATATCCTGTAAAGATGATAAAGTGTGAAAGATGTGGCTACTCTGATCAAGATAATGATCCAAGACATTTCCAAAGGCTCCATGATTACTATTGCTATCCATCTCCAGCAAGAGAACTGATGAATTCTGAGTGTAGATTGAAGCATAATTAAAAAAAAAACTTTTAAAATTATTTTTTTCTTATTTTTATGTGTTTTCTTTTGCCACATGGCTAATATAAAATATGTTTTACATGAGATAAAAAAGAGTATATCCTATACTCTTGTGATTTTACATCTCTTCCTTTTTCATTTTAATTTAGATGTGCTATGCACTATTCTCTCAAAGTCTATTTTCTGGTAGGTGATTAATTTGACAATGGCATCCGAACTAAGGAATATTGGGTTAATATATTGTGTCTCATCCCTCCACAGAAATTATATTTTTGCCTCCCTCTAAGAATTCTCATTATGGAAATTTAAAGCATCCTGGTAATCAGTCAAGGAGGTATTTTCAGAAAGAAATTGCATTATGGGTTCATCAAATGCATTATGCTATGATGGTTAGTAGACTCTTCCTGTGATCTGTATTGAACCCTGGCTATCAGATTGTTTAAGCATTCTAAGATAAACTTTGTTCATCTGAAAAATTTGGAGATTAACAGTAGTATTGGCTGCCTTATGGAATTGTTGTAAAGAAAGTACTATGTAAATAAAAAGCCATGATTATTAATTAATACTAATTATCAGTTTATTCAGTTATTAGGCATTACCACAACTGATAATAATAATACATTAGGACCACCAAAACATAAAGTATTTGCATGAGCTTTGAAAATCAGAACCTATTTAAGCCTTTGTGCCATTTTCCCCAGTATAGTCTTGGGTGAAGGGGAGGGAAAGGGAAGGCATATAAGGCAAAAATGTATTTTACAAGACACACAAAGCAATCTATTCTTATTCCATCTTGTAGTTCTTTTTATTCATGAATTCCTCTTATATAAAGTTGTAACAGATGCTCAATGCAATTTTCCTTTGGATTTCTTATTTAGTTATGTTGTTTAAAACTGAATGATTTAAAGTTTGTGCTTGAATTTCAGTTTTCCTTAGGAGTTTTACTTATTTGGTTCAAAGAATATAGGGGTTGAGGAGTGTGGGGTGGTAAAGAGTGGCATGTAGGTCTTGGGTGCAATTTAGAGCCTGGTCAAAATTGAGTACAAAATTGTACCCAGAAGCTGACTTTTTCTCCTGGAAAATGTTGACCTTGTGGTAATCCAACCCTGTGATAAAAGTGATAATTTTCATTTTTCTTTCTAATTCTGCCTGATTGAAAAACAAGGCAAGGGTAGGGTAGTTAGGCTGTAATGGCTTGTAATGATGGTGAAGCCCAAGAACAATGACCCTCTAAGATGAAACTGCTTTGGTCATCCCTAGGTTGGTTAACCTTTGGGAAGTTCAAAGCTTCAATTATCTGTCAGGAAGAGAGAGCAGAACCTCAGATCACCAACATGTCTGAATATTTAAATAATAGGCTTCAAAAAAATTTAACTGGTTAGATTATCAAAGAAGCCTGTTTACTCAGGTGCAAGATGAATATTGTTTCAGGAAACAACGAAAATAAGACATCTTTACTGTGGCACAATATTGGAATTAAGTTAATTACTTAATTTTTGATCAAATAATTTTAGGAATGAAATTAGCAAGGGAAATAAAATATGCATGGTTTAATGGCCCAGTCTACTCAAAGTCTGACAGCTATTTACTTAAGAAAATAGACTCCCCCCTCTTCACACCCTCCACTTCTTATATTTTGTGTGTGTGTGTGTGTGTGTGTGTGTTTTCACAGATATTTTCTGCTTTGAGATGAACTCAGGCTCTGATTGACCTAAATATGTATGGATGTAACTTGGATGATCATTAGAAGATGTACATGCTTTAATGATTATTGACTTTGCATGGATATACATACATACATGTACATATGTATATGTATGTGTGTGTATGTGTGTGTATTCCAAATCATCTCACTCAACATGGAAGAATAACTATTCCTAATTTTTTTTCTCTTTCTTTTGTTACTTTCTTATATTATTTAGAGACAAATTGAGCCTCAAAAATTGTGTCACTCCTCAAAATATTTCTAGAATTTGAATATATTTTGGATGTTTTCTTAGCTTATTTACATTTCAAATCTATACATATTTTTGGAATGTTCATCCTAAAAGTCTTTTTTGACATAAAGACAACTATATTATTTTGCTTATCCCAAAATTACTATGTGGATAACAGAAATGTTTATCTCAATGACCATCCTAACTCCCTTGACCAAGAGAGCAGCTTTTTTTCTGTATCTGATAAAAGAGAATACAATATTCATTTACTTTCAAATTTATTCACATATTCAGTAAATTCTGCTCTGTGTCCAGTGAGAGGCAGTGTGGTATTTAAGGCAGAGAGTTAGCTTCAGAGTCAGGAAGGTCAATATTCAAATACTCCTTAGGATGTATGCTTGCTCTATGACCATGGGTTATTTAACTATTTTGTGTAATTCTCTAAGATTATTAATTTTAGATTATTGGCTTATCTGCTATGAAAGAAAGTATTATGAGGCTAAAAATTCTTTATACTAATAAAATCACTGTTCAAGATTTTTTAAATGTGTCTAAAAGTGTGTTATGAATGATATAGGTTATAAATAAAGTATGAAATGGTTCAAATCATCAGGAGTACTGATTCTGAAATCAGACTCCCTAGGCTCAAATATTTCTCTGACCTGTGTCAGAGTTTCTTAACCTTGGCTTCATGAACGTTTTGAAAAAAATTGAAAACTGTATTTCAATATGTTTTTTCATTGTAATTCTATATATTTTATGTTTTTTTTTCTCCTCTGCATCCCTCTTTCCTTTCTTCCTTCAATTCTTCCTTCTTTTATTATTATTTTTTTCATGAGCAGTCATCCATAGGATTTACCAGATTGTCAAAATGGTCCACTAGAGAAAAGAAAAGTTAGGAATTCATGACCTGAATGATGTTGCATTAGTCAGTTAGCGTCCCTAAGCTTTAGTTTCAACAACTATGTAAGGAGGAAATTGTACATGATGGAATCTAAAGTCCCTTCCAACAGTAAATCCTACATAACTTCTCAGAGAATCCTCCCATCATTTTATTTGAGTACTTAAGAACTTTATGGCATGAGAAAAGTTTGTGCACACATCCTTTGTCTAGACCATCTCACAAGAATAAGATATTGCATTGCAAGTATAATTTTAAAGAGTGTGGAAAGTCTCACCAAGGGATCAGAGTGACAAGGATAGTTCGAGGATGTGTGGATAATGTGTGTCATGCACCTTGTTATCAATTTTTTCGAGTGTTGTCTATACCCACTTTGATTCAGAGAGTCCCTTATCCTTTCCCTTTCCTCCCTTCTCTATGCTTTTGTCAAGATTTGGCCTGATTGACTCTAGCCTCCATGAGGTGCACCTGGCAGAAACTGGAGGAAATAGCAAACTTCCTTGGGGAGCTCTCAGAAGAGAGTACTATAAATAACAGCTGTAGAGGAGTGCACAGGGATGGGAATGTCTCTTAAGCTGAATTTACATTAGCATTTCAATGTCACAATATTTTCACTCCACTATTGAAACTATATCAACCTGGTTAAATATTGGGGATAATGTGTGGTTGGCCATACTTTGTTGCAGCATAGAATGAATTATAGAAACAATGTGCCTATTTTGATCTTGGTTCATAAATCCCACACTCACTGTGGCAAGGGCAGGCCTAGACAAAGAATGACAGCTTGGGAAGAAGGATGCATAGAAGAATCCAGGTTGATTAAAGGTTTAGAAGACAAAGCAACTTGAGATTTCAAGAGCTATTTGCATTTTGGAAGAGACAAATAATCAAGGTGGTTAAAATAAAAAGAGCATTATTCTAAGGTAAAACAGACCTTAGAGGGAAAGCTAGCTTGTGAGAGGGTATGAGTGAGGAAGAGTGATGAAATGGAAAAGGAGCAGTGAAGTCATAATCAGGAGAACTGGGTTTGAATTCCAGCTTTGTCCTTCATTAGCCTTAAGTAGAAGCTTAGTGCACAGAACAAAGAAGGTAATAGCATTTTCATTTATCTTCTGTCCTTGTTAGGTCATACAGAAAATAATGTAACCAGTTCTGAATACTATATTTGAATCATCTCTGAGATTCAATTTGCTTATATGCAAAATAGTGATAATAGTAATGAGCTTCACTACTAACCTCACTTATGAAGAAAGTGCTAAGGAAAAATTAAAAGTATATTGAAAAATATGAAGTTATTATTATTTTAGTAAAGTGAAAAATGGTTAAAATAACTGAAGAGGATCAGTTAATCAATAAGTATTTATTAAGTAACTGTTGTGCCTGCCAATATGTACTAGGAAAGCAGACAAGACATGAAAAATTTTTTTCTTTAGCAGTTAAGTAGCCCAGGGAGACCTGCAGTCAGAAAGAACAAAGTTCAACTTTCCCCTTAGACTATTAATAGCTATATGACCCTGGATGAATCACTTAACTTCAATCTGCTTCAATTTTGTTGATTGTAAAATGGGGATAATTATAACCCCTATTTCCCAGGGTTGTTGTATGGATCAAATGAGATAATATTTGTAAATTGTTAGTACAATACTTGGTACATAAAAGGTACTTAATAAACACTTATTTTCTTTCTTCTTTCCTTGTGATCAATGAACTTATAGCCTATTAGGGGATAACATAAATAAAAATATAGGTAGACACAAAGTAAATGCAAAAAAAAAAAATATAAGTTAGTTTTGGCAGGGGAAGCATTTCCATTTGCCTGAATCAGGAAAGGTTTCATATTAGTGATGCCTGAGGTGTGTCTTCAAGGATCTGAGAGATTTTGTAAGGTAGAAATCAGGAAGGAGAACATTCTAGAAATGGAAAATGGTCATATGGAAAGGTATGAAAATGAGAGATGGAATTCTATGTTTGAGGAACAGAGGATATAGGTGATGAGTTGAGAAGAGATAAAAGAAATAGGAACATCCTGGACAAAGGAAAGTGAGGAACTTGGATTTAATTTATAATGTGACCAAAAAAACAACAACACTATGACATGTATGGACATATGAATTTATTTGACATGATCAGAGTGACAAATGGACTATACTACTTTGGCAGGAACAACAAGGACTTTCCTAAAAAACCAAAGGTATAATATTGTATGGGTCAAGTAGAAACCATATAATATCATTTTAGCTCAGTTAACTTAACAGAGGACACATCTCAGTCAAGCAAGCATTCAAAAGAACCTGAACTATGTATGACTACGTAAGACCTTAAGCTATGTATTTAAGGCCCATAAACTATTATGACTCTGAATAAGAATCCTCCTCACAAAAGCCATAGAAATGTGACTCTCATGACAGGGATTACCTATAAATTATCAAGAAAGTTGAAAAAAGATGGAATTCCTGAAATTGAAGATGTATGGAGGTCAAGCTGACCCCCATGAGAAAGAACAGCTTCATTCTTAGGCAGTTCACCTTCTCTGAATTCTTTTGATCTGATGACCGCGTTAAAATTTAAAAGTTCTGGGAGATGTTGGATTTCCCATCTTCTCATGGATTCCCTCAAAGTTGTCCCCAGATCAGGTAGTGGCAATGTCTACAACAATGAGAGTCAAAGTTAAACTGAACTCATGGCTTTACAAGGAGCCCAGGAAAGAGACTTCACCTTGCCTAAGGGGAACTTCTTAAGCACTCTACACAAATGGGAGAAAAAGACTTCCAGGTACTATGAGTTACCCTTTTGCTACATGTGTTGACTAGGCTTGAGAGGACTTTCCCTGGGATTCTGAATGCACTCGAGGGAGAGTGTCACAGACTGTTGGGAGGGGGGAGTGTCACCTATTTTTATATCATCTTAGTAAAGAATACTTTCTAAAATATTCTTGATCTAAGATTGTGACTAAATGTTTCTCAATGTAAAATCTTGAGACAATGCAAACCAATGGGGAGTTGAGAACATGGCTATAAAGTCAACCAGGGAACTCTCATTTCTATCCCTAAAACACTAAGAAGTAGATTCAGCATAGTTCTTGGAACCTACATCATCAGTGAGAGTGGGGGTTAGGGTAAGGACGTATCATATCTCATATGGGCGTAACAGGACTTTTTAAAATAAGAGGAAGCTATAAATATCTAGGAGGGTCTAGATGATCATTTTAAGAGAAGGGAGTTTTTTGTTTGTTTGGCTAAGCAATGGGGTTAAGTGACTTGCCCAGGGTCACACAGCTAGTAAATGTTAGGTGTCTGAGGCCAGATTTGAACTCAGGTCCTCGTGACTCTAGGGCCGGTGCTATCCACTGAGCCACCTAGCTGCCCCCAAGAGAAGGGATCTTAAAAAGGAAGAAAGAATCATCATAATTTATCAAAGGTGATTTAGATTACATGTATAGTCTGTCTGCTCTCTCCAAAAAAAAAAAATGCGAAAGAGAAAAAGATTTTAACCTGCTTACTTGAGAAGTCTTGAGAAATAGTAGTATTGTGCACAAGGAAGAAGAAAAAATTGTGAGACACCTATAATTCCAGAAAGGGGTAAAAAGGGGTAATATTAGCCTTTCACAAGAAATTTGATGCTGAGTGAAGTGAGCAGAACCAGGAGAACATTGTACCTAATAACAGCCACGTTGTGCGATGACTAATGTTGATAGACTTAACCCTTCTCAGCAATGCAAGGATCTAAGACGTCTCCAAAGGCCTGCTGATGGAAAATGCTATCCACATCCAAAGAAAGAATTATAGAGTTTGAATGCAGATTGAAGCATACTATTTGCTATTTTTTTCTTCTGTTTTGTTTTGTTTTCTCTTTCTTATGGTTCTTCCTATTGGTTCTAATTCTTCCTTACAACATCACTAATGTGAAAATTGTTTAATAAGAATGTACATGAATAGCCTATATCAGATTGCATGCCATCTTGGGGAGGGAGTGGGAGAAACTCAAATGCTTCTGGAAGTGATTGTTGATAAATTAAGTAATTTAAAATAAATTAATTGTTGATAATATTAAATAAATTAAAATAAATTAATAAAAACATTAAAAAAAGAAATTTGAGAGTCATAAGAACTCTTAGTGTGATCTAGGCTAACCCCATTCCAGGGGTGTGGAACCTGAGGCCTCCAGGCCACACATGGCCCTCTAGGTTCTCAAGTGCAACCCTTTGACTGAATCTAAACTTCACAGAACAAATCCCCTTAATAAAAGGATTTGTTCTGTAAAACTTGGACTCAGCCAAAATGCTGCACCTAAGGACATAAAAGAATGCTGCACCTAAGGACATGTGACCTCTAGGCCACAGGTTCACCACCCCTGCCCTGTACACAAAATGTGTGTATACAATACAATACAATACATTACAGTACAATACAGTACAATACAATACCTACTATACAATACTCAACAAGTGCCTACTCTACTTTTGCTTGAAGACCTCCAAGAAGAGGGAACCTATTAGAATGTAAGAAAACTCATTCTAGGCAGAACTGAGAAGGTGGAGTTCAGGTAGCAACTTAGTTAAATTCTCCCAATAATTTTCACCAAATAACTTTAAAATAATGCATTAAATCAAACTTTGGAGCAACAGATCTAACAAATGGCCAGGATGAAACATTTTCCTAGGCTAAGACAAGTTAAAAAACTTTTTTTTTTTTGGAGGGGGGATGATGAAAGGAAGGGCAAACTAGGGGAGGCAGTGGTTAGATGCAAAATAAATTAAATAGGGACAGGAAAAAAAGAGATAGAAGAAGAAACAGAAGAAAATAGGATAGAGGGGAATACACAGTTAGTAATCATAACTGTGAATGTGAATGGAATGAGCTCACCCATAAAATGGAAGCAGATAGCAGAAGGGATTAGAAATCAGAATCTAATAATATGTTGTTTACAGAGACACACTTGAAATAGGAAGACCTTCCCTGAATCCTTTTGATCTGATGACCACATTAAAATTTAAAGGATCTGGGGGCTGTTAAATTAAATAAATAATTAAATTAAAATTAAAATAAAGAGCCGGAACAGAATCTAATATGTTTTGGCTAAATTCAAAAAGGCAAATAAAGCAATCATTGTCTCAGACAAAGCAAAAACAAAAATAGACCTAATTAAAAGAGATAATCAGGAAAACTACATTATGTTAATAGGTACAATGAAATAGTATCAGAAATTTTTACAGCAAGTTTCTCAGATAAAAACCTCATTTCTCAAATATATACTGAGTATAGAAATGAATCAAATTTATAAAAATAAAAGCCATCCCCTGATTGATAAATGGTCAAATGATATAAACAGTCTTCTTTTTTTTTTCAGAAGAAAAAAGCAAAGCTATCTATAGTTATGAAAAAATGTTCTCAATCACTGTTGATTAGAGAAATAAAAATTAAAACAACTCTAAGGTACCACCTTACACCTATCAGAAATGACAAATTCTGGAGAGGATAAGGGAAAAAAATAGGTACACTTATACGGGCCGCACGCAGACCTTCTGCCAGTCGTGCGCCAGTACCTACTTCTCTTAAAAGAAGTACACTACCAGAGTCTTACCCACACCTGGGTCTTCGGTTCTGAGCCGGATCACCACACAGAGACGAGCCATCGGGAGGCGCCAACACCAGAGCTTTATTCAGAGGCCAACACAGCAAACCATCATAGCAAGCCCAAGCAGCAAGGCCAGAGCAACAGGGCAGGAGCCAGGGGAGAGCGCACGTGCGTGATCTGACCACGCTTGTTCCTAAGTACCTACTTAGCCCCTCCTCCCCAGCCCGCTTACTAGCCAATGATTGTAGGGTCAGATACCGGAAGGGGCTGTCTGAGTTTAGCACACCAAGGGGGAGGGAGTGACGTAGGAGGCCAGGATTGGATACAGGAAGGAGGCATCTGGGATTGACGCATAGACAAGAGTACGTGACCTAGGAAGTCAGACTCAGGAGGGGACTGGGTCAGTGCTGCACAAAGGGACCCGGAAGTCAGGAAGGTCACAAGAGGCATCTGGGGATGACGTTGCATATAGGGAGGGGACTAAGCAGAGGGAACTCAGTCCTCTGCCATCCCACTCCCACGTGGCACCGCCCCTTGCCTCAGGAGCTCAGGCTCGGCTACTTCCTTGCACCCAGCTTATCTCATAGCACTGCCCAATTGCCTCAGGGCTTCTCCGTATCCAGCCCATCCCAGTGCACACGACTCTGCCTACCACAGTCCCTGCCTCGACTTCCAAAATACCCAGATCTTACCCTACCCTTGCCACAGTACCCAACCTGGTAGCTGCCAACATCAGACAGTCCCTCACATACACTGATGAACTACTAATGGAGTAGTGAACTGGTCTAAACATTCTGGATAACAATCAGGAACTGTTAACAAAGGGCAATCAAACTGTGCATATGCTTTGACACAGCAATACCACTATTAGGTCTGTATCTCAAAGAGATCAAAGAAAAAGGAAAAGGATCTATTTGTACAAAAATATTTTTTGTGGTGGCAAAGAATTGGAAATTGAGGGGTCCCTCCTCTATTGGGGAATGGTTGAATAAGTTGTAGCTGATTGTGTTGTGCTATAAGAAATGAGGAGGGGTGGTTTCAGAAAAAAAAACATGTGAAGACTTATATGAACTGATGCAAAGTGAAATGAGAAGAACTGGGAGATCATGTGCACAGTTAATAGCAATGTTATGTTATGATGGTGATCAGTTGTGACAGACTTAGATACTCTGATCAATACAATGATCCAAGTCAATTCCCAAGGATTCATGATGAAAAAGTGCTATCCACCTCCAGAAAGAGAACTGATAAATTCAGTGCAAATTGAAGTATAATTTTCTCACTTTATTTTTCTTGCTTTTTTGACATATGACTAATATGGAAATATGTTTTGTTTGATTTCACATGTATGATTGATATCCTATTGCTTTCCTTCTTAGTGAGTGGGAGAGGATGTGAGAGGAGAGAATTTAGAACTCAAAATTTTAAAAAATATATAAAAAATAAATGATAAATGATTTTTGAAAAAAGAGAGTTATGTTATGATCTAATATAGGAATTTGAGAGCTTTTTATTTGAGAAAGAGAACACTTGTGAATGATTACAAGATCAAAAGTGTGACCAACCTTATATGTAGTTTAGGAGGAATAAGAGTGAGTCATGGAAGTTGAGGACACTAAAAAATGGGGGGTTTGGGTGTTTACAGGGCATTATAATACATATGGATACCCCCTAAGATAAAGACAGGAGTTAGGATATAAAGAAAGACTGTGAGCCAGGAATACAGAAGTGATAGCTGTACCCTTTCTGTTCAGACCACATCTGAAATAGTATGAAGTCATATTTTAGGAAGGATGTGGATAAGCAGGTCAGGGTCCAGAGAAATGAAATGGGGATGGTGAAGCCATTCAAATTTAAGCCATAAGAGGGTTGATGGATGGAATTGGTGTGTGAAATTTAAAGGAGAGAAGAATTAAAGGGGTCTTAATAGTTGCCTGCAAGAAATTAAAGGGCTGCCACATGAAAGAGGGATTAAACTTGTTCTGTTTGGATCTGATGGGTAGAACCAGCAAGGGGTGAGAGTTGCAAAGAGGCAAATTTGAACTTGAGTAGCATGGCTCCCACGTGAAATAAGATGCTTCTGGAGATTTTCTCCTCACTGGAAATCTTCAAGCAGCAGCTGATTAACAGTTGTTGATTCAGACATCTATTCTGGCTCTAGGGAGAGATGTAAAGCCAGCTTCAATAGCCTCTCCTATAGAGGCTATAGATAACTGTTACTGTTCCTTTAAGAGGCAAAGGAATCTTGAGGTAACAGTTTAATGATGTTTTTATGCAGACTCTGAAGTTATATGCTGGGGCCAGTAACTACCATCTCAGGAGAGCTTATTGTTAAAATTTTAGTATTAGCTTTTACACCTCAGAAATCAGCAAAGGCTACAAATCAGAGGCTGATTTTGTTGATTGTACAGACTTGAAAAAGTGATGAAGAAAATGTTAATAATTCAGATTAAACCTAAAAATGTCTAATTTTGAGTACATGAGTACTTTTGTGGGAGACAGCCATTGTTAAGCATTCACTAATACACCATTGGGAGTTTGAAACTGTTGTTCTACTTGAATTACCATAATAACTGAAGAGGGACTTAACAGGTAAGAAAAGAAAATTAGAACTAGAGAAGTAGTTAATCTTCAACCATAAGAGGTAACACTCCAAAATGTCCTTATTGTGCAACTTATCTAATGCTGAAGTAGTTCACCCAAAATGTAGTTCACACACTGACATTATATTTGTGTTTTCCAGAACATGAGGCCAATTAAAGAATACATAGGCAAAAAACAACCCCACAAAAAAGACTTCTGTGAATATTTTGGTATACATTGGGATTCCTTGTGATATATGCCAAATTGCATGGACATTTTAGTCATTTTATCATAATTATAAATTACTTTCCAGCATGGTGTACCAATTCAACTATATATTAATATATCTCTTTTGAATGCCTGTTCAATTTTAACTATTTATACATATTTCACCTTCATCAATTTTCTAAGTTTACATAAAACTTCTAAGTTTTGGGTTGCTTTTTTTTTGGTAATTTGGAACAAATTTTCCTATGGGTATTAACAGTTTGGGGTCTTCTTTTGAGAACTATTTGTTGACTTCAATTGACCTTTTACCATTGGTATATGACTCAATAATATATACATATATATATATATTTCTTAATGTATCATGGTTATCAGAATCTTAACAAAGATGTTATATGAAGTTTCCCCCAAAAAATTATCAGTTTTCTTTACTATTCTAACTTCTCCACATTTTTATTTGTACAAATACTTAGCAGTTTTGTTTTAATTGTTTAATTGATATGGCATATTTCTTGCTTTGATGTAACATATCCATAGATTGATTAATAATTATCTACCTAGAAGAGATAAGTAAATCATGGTATATCAATGTAATGTGATAACATTATACTATAAAAAGGAATGGGAAGAGTTCAGAAAAGCACAGAAAATCTTACATGAACCAATGTAGAGTGAAATAAGTAGTAACAAGAAAATTATCTATGAAATGACTTATTTAATTAAATTTTTGGGGGGAGGTGAAACTGAGCATTATATTATTATAATGAACAAGTTTGACTTGGAGAGGATGGGAGAAGAAACATTTTCCTTCCCCTTTTTATAGAGATAGATGATTCAGAGTGTCAAATACTGCATACAATTTCAGGCAAGGTTGATTTATTGGTTAGTTTTGCTGAACATTTTTTCTCCTTTTTTTAAAGGGCTGTTTAGAAATGAGAGTGATTAAAAAAAGATTAAAAACAGCAATTTTGCTCCCACTCATTTTACTGCCACTTATGAGACCTTTTCTTTTTAAGTTTAGTATCTATTTTTAAAGATATCTCTAATTTTTTAGTCAGTCATTAGGCATTTATTAAACACCCATGATGTACCAGGCACTGTGCTGAACATCCAGGATATAAAAAAAGACAAAAATATGGTGAAACTTCTGCTTTGAAGGAGCTCACATCCTAATGAAGGAGTTAACATATATGTATATATCTATATATAGATAGATATATACATATATATAGAGAGAGATATAGATATATAGATATATGTGTGTGTACAGTGAAAATGAGAAGTAATGTCAGAGAGAAGGCACTGAGAAGAAGGGAATGTGAAAAGCCTTCCTGCAGAAGGATTGATCAGAATATTGAAGAAAGTTAAGGAAGTTAGGAAATGGTTATGAGGAAGAAGAGCATTCCATACATGCATGGGCAATAGCCAACATAAAAGCACAGAGATGGGAGAAAGATCATGTTGTTCAAGGAACAGCAAAAAGCCTAGCATCCCTGCATCATGGTGTATGTGGAAGGGATTAAACAGTAATTTGTTTTTTACCTTAACGACTAATTATCATTACACATTGAATTTTTGGCTGTAAAATAGTGACATTTTTCTTCAGGTAAAACTGTATATTGGTGGTATGTAAATCTGCCCTAGGACCATGCAATGTTCATTTTATCTAAACATGTTCCATCTTGCTGCCCTGTTTCTCATCCCCAGCATCCTCTTCTTTCTGATTCTTGCTTTAAGAAATGTAATCAAGCTTGCCATCTTGGGGAGGGGGGAGAGGAAGGAAGGAGGGAGAAAAAAAATGGAATTCAAAATCTTAACAAAAGTGAATAGTGAAATTATATTTACATGTAATAGGAAAAAATGAAATACTATTAAGGGGAGACGTATAATACCTTAGATAAGGAGCTATCAGATCATCAATAAAGTTTTGAAAGTGAAAACAAAAGAACTGTAATCAAATCAACATTTATCTTTCCCCCCCTTGTACAGGTCACGTTAATTTAATGTCCATTTTTTTCTCCTTTCTCCATTCACCATTTTTCTATATGTTCTGTCTTCACTATTTGAATGGAAGTTTCTTAAGGGTAGAGACGACAGTGCAATTTTCATGCACTTTAACACAGTGCTTGGTAAATAGTAAGAACCTAACTATTGCTTTCTACTCATTTATTCATTTTGTTGTTGTGATTGTTCATGCGGATGCTTACCTTCCCAGAAATTATGGTATTTTTAACTATCTAAGAAATCTAAAACTAGAAAGATCTCAGCAGCTATCTAATCTAACACACACCTGACAGGTCATCTAGCCTTTGCTTGAAGACACTGATGAGTAGGATACATGCAGAAGCTTTATGACAGGAGATAGCTGTAAAAGGTATAAACACTGTTTATTTTCTTTATCCAAAAATAACTAATTTGAGGGACTTATTCACATGAACAGGTAGAAGCAGCCATACTAATAACCCAGGTGAAAAACTTAAGAGGGGACAGAAACTTTTAGAAAAAACTCCTTGTGAAAAGGAATTATGTCATTTTTTAAAATTTGTATACCCATTACTGATCACAGTGACTAGCACACAGTCAGTATTTAATACTTGTTTGATAATTGATCAATTGAATGATCTTTATTTTAACTGAATACAATAAGGTAAAGACAGGAGAAAAGTATCAAGGGCAAATTGAACTGAGTAGAAGAAAGAAATATATTAGTTGTCAGGGAGATAGGATGCCAGAACTTTATATCATTGTCTCTTTCAAAAGTCTGAAAGAAGAGAAATGTGTTGGAGCTTTGAAGGTGAAGAGGGGAGACAAGTTGGGTAGGTGCTAAATTTGTAGGAAAAAAAAAATCTAGGATTCTTCTCTTTAATCTGTCGGAATGACAAAAAATTTTCCCATATTGTATCCAGGCTGTTTTTCTGCTGTATCTATTGGTGAAAGTTTGAATGATATTTAATCCTTTGAACTCCATCCACATGTCCTATGAGCTTATTTGTCTAGGCCAGGCCCTGTAAATCTATGTGATATGGTACAATCTCCTAGCTATTTGCTCTGTAAATTAAAACTGCCTCAAAGCAGTTTTCAGTTACCTAGGCATCTAGGTTTACCCCCTAAACTGCCTGCAGACAATAAGCATGTACATTGTAAAAGTACATGTGTAAATTGTAGGTTCAGGTCACTTCCTCCCTTTTCATTCCTTTCTTCCCTTGTGTTTAAACAAAGAGTACAACCTCACACACCTGGACATTTACAGAGATAAGTATCAAATTCATGAAGGATAGATATTTAGTATGGTTGAATGAGAAGTAAGGCATGCAATATTCACCTTTTCTTTTATGTTACAAACAGACCTGAGGGGAACTGTGATAAGTGGAACACTGGCAAAACAAATACCACTTTTAATAAGTTTCCCTATTTTTCTTATTTTTTTCTTTTCTTTCCCTGTCAAAAGGACAGAAAGCACCCGGGCTTCTGCTGGCTTATTTCCCAATTCTATCATCAGATTAGTATTCAACTTAATTTTTTTGGACTTTGGCCATTGTAATTAATCATCCTATAAGTACAGAAAGTTACTTAATACTCTGTCCCAATGTATTATTTAGATTTTTAGTTCCATTATGAAGGGTTTCAGTGAAAGATTTATTAAGTCAAATTCATTAGGTTCTATTCCCCCATCAGCAAGGATTTATATGCATGATATGCATTGATAAAGGTTCTTCCTGGTAATCAAAGGGGCATGAAGGGGACAAATAATTGATTTTCTTTAACGATATTGCCACATTTGCTATGATGATTATCATTGACATTTTATTAGTAACAGCAATAGAATATCAGCTTACATGTAGAGCATCATGAGGTAGCAAAAATAACACAACAGTAAAATTTGAAGGTTTATTTTCTTTTGTTACTAATTAGCTATGTGACTCTGGGTCATCTCTTAACCTCTTCTAAGCTTCACTTTCCTCATCTATAAAAATGAAAGGGTTAGCCTAGTTAGCTTTTCAATCACTGTATAATTTTAGAAAAAAATATAACAAGAAGAAACAGCTGCAGTATACCATAATGGATAGAGAGATGGCCTTGGAATTGAGAAGACATAGTTTCAAATTCTGCCTCTGACACAAACAAACTTTGTGACAGTGGGAGAGTTACTTTATCTCAGTGTCCCAGGCATGGCTCCAAGACTGAGATGCAAAGAAGGTACTGAGGAGCAACTTCCTTATTCAGAACTTCCTAAACTGATGATATCATAGGTGCAGTCCAAAACATAGCAAAATGAGAAGTAAAATTCAGACAAAAGCATTGAAATTGCTTAAAGAATTTGCTTCACCCCCTGAAATATTTAATTTGAAACCAATTAGATAGACTACTTAATTCAAGGATACCTTTTCCAAATGAAACTCTCTTAAGTGAAGGGATTAGACATTTTTCCATTACCACCTATCTGGCATGTTAGCTTCAGCTACACACTCCAGAGAATGGTCCATTCACCTCGATTTTTGTGTTCCCAACTGCATTGTCTATCTCAGTATATACCTCTTATACATGTAGAAACCACTCTGAGGTTAAGGAAAGAAGCACTATAGTAGTGTGTTCCATAACATATTACCATTATTGCATTTTGCTCTTTTAAAAAAAGAAAAAAGAAAAGAAAAGTAAGAAAGAAAGGAAAGGAAAAGAAAAGAGAAAAAGTAAGAAGAGAAAAAAGAGGAAGAGAAGAAGAAAGAAAAGATTTCAAGCATATACCTCTATCCCAAAGATTGTCTCATTGAATTTTAATGCGGTGGAAATTTTTCATCCAATGCAGGACAGCAGCCATCAAAAATTCCCACCTTGAATTTATCCAACCAACATTACTTTTCCTTTCCCTTTCTTCCAAGTAAAAATTCTGAATCAAAATATCATCATGATATTTTCAGACCCATTTTATTTGTCACAATTTTGTTCAATTTTTTTTTCGTTGTATGATACTGTGTTCTTTAAGGATCTAGCTCAAGCAAAGGATATGTAAGTTTTTATATTACTCATAGTGTGCTGATATAGGGTGAAGTCTAATAACATTGGTCTTCCTATCTGAGTTTTGAAAGCTTAAGCTCCAGGATTTGGATATTACATAACTGTTTGCTTGCATCTTGTTGGAGTTCTAGTGGAGTTTGCTGGCCACAGTCCCTATTAGCTAGCTGGAAGGATCTTACATGTTCAAAGGGATGGAACTACAAGTTCCTCCTTTTTCTGAGTTCCCTTCTCTGGACTTCATGATCAATTGCTGCTTTCTGCTCCTGCTCCTTGTACAGTGTAGAGCCAAGGCCATTAAATGATTCTTAACCTGATACAGCTATAGTTTATCAATCCTTAATTGCTGGTTTCTTCTTATGGTAGGAACAATATTCTAATCTCCATCCCACCCCCATGAAGCTTGGGTTAGTTTTCCATTAAAAATTTTTGAGACTCCAAAAGATTTATAAAGAAAAAATGCTATCTACCCCCCAGAGAGAGAACTAATGAAGAAATTGAAGCATATTTTTCTTACTTCCTTTTCCTTTCTTAAAAAAAAATGGCTACTAAAGAAATGTTTTGTATGATTTCACACACATATTTAATTTTAAATAATTTATTTATTTTTAGTTTTCAACATTCATTTCCATAAGATTTTGAGTTTTAAATTTTCTCCCCTTCTCTCTCCTCCTTCATCCCCAAGATGGTATGTAATGTGATATAAACTCTACTTATACATTCATATTAAGCATAGTTTCACATTAGTCATGATGTATAGAAGAATTAGGACTAATGGAAGGAACCACAAGAAAGAAGAAATAAAACAAAACAACAAAAGAAAAGGAGAGCAAATAGTATGCTTCCATCTGCATTCAGACTACATGGTTCTTTTTCTGGATGTGGATGGCATTTTCCATCATGATCCTTTTGGAATTATCTTAGATCCTTGTATTGCTAAGAAGAGCTAAGTCTATAAAAGTCAGTCATCACATAATGTGGCTGTTACTATGTACAATGTTCTCCTGTTTCTCCTCATTTCACTCTGCATCAGTTCATAAAAGTCTTTCCAGGTTTTTTGAGGTTTTTTTGGAAGTCTGCCTGCTCCTCATTTCTTATAGCACAATAGTATTCCATTGCATTCATATACCAAAACTTGTTCAGCCATTCCCAGTTGATGGGCATCCACTCAATTTCCAATTCTTTGCCACCACAAAAAGAGCTGCTATAAATATTTTTGTACAAGTGGGTCCTTTTCCTGTTTTTATGATCTCTTTGGGATATAGCCCTAGAAGTGGAATTGCTGGGTCAAAGAGTATGCAAATTTTATAGCCCTTTGGGCATAGTTCCAAATTGCTCTCCAGAATGGCTGGATCAGTTCACAACTCCACTGACAATTCATTAGTGTTCCAATTTTCCTACATCTTCGCCGACATTTATCATTTTCCTGTTTTATCGTGTTAGCCAATCTGCTAGGCATGAGGTGGTACCTCAAAATCATTTTGCTTTGCATTTCTGTAATCAATAAGGATTTAGAGCATTTTTTCATATGATTATTGATAACCTTAATTTCATTATCTGAAAACTGCCTATTCATTTCTTTTGACCATTTATCAATTGAGGAATGACTTATATTCTTATAAATTTAACTCACATCTCTAAATATTTTAGAAATGAGGCCCTTATCAGAAATTCTGGTTGTAAAAATTATTTCCCAACTTTCTGCTTCCCTTCTAATCTTGGTTGCATTGGCTTTATTTGTGCAAAAACTTTTCAATTTAATGTAATGAAAGTCATTAATTTTGCATTTCATAATGTTCTCTATATCTTGTTTGGTCATAACATTTTCCCTTCTCCATAGATCTGATAGGTAAACTATCTCTTGCTCTCCTAGTTTGCTTATAGTATCAGCCTTTATATCTAAATCATGTACCCATTTTCACTTTATCTTGGTATAGAATGTAAGCTGTTGGTCTATGCTTAGTTTCTGACATATTACTTTCCAGTTTTCCCAGCAGTTTTTGTTACATAGTGAGTTCTTATCCCAGAAGCTAGAGTCTTTGCAATTATCAAATAGTAGAGTACTATAGTCATTGACTGTTGTATCTTACATATCTAACCTGTTTCACTGATCCACCACTCTATTTCTTAGCCAATATCAAATAGTTTTGATGATTGCTATGATTTCACATATAGAATATGTATAATGCTTTCCTTCAGGGTGTAGAAGAAGGAGTGGGAAGAAAGGAAAAAAAATTAGAACTCAAATTTAAAAAGAAAAGAATGCTAAAATAAATAAATAAGCTTCAGAACAAATAAATGGATGCATAAATAAGAAAAGAAGTAAATAAATAAATGAATGATAAATAAAAAATAGTTTTGAGACAATACTCAAGACTTGTTGAATCAGGAGAAAGGGACTAAAATTGTTAATATTACTTGTTTCTTACATAAGTACAAAATAAGCTTGTGGTTCTGGGGATGTGGATGTGATCTCTTCCAAGGGTTTTGGTGGGTGGATCACTACACAGAATTCAGACAAATTCTTTCAACTGTATCAATTTGAGGTGACCTCAATGCCTCTTCTTGTTTTATATCCTTCTACTGCTTTTATTATTATTATTATTATTCTTGTTCTTGCCACAACCACTAGCCCTACTGGACTAGAAAAGGGACCACCTCTTGCCCTAGTAAATAACCACAGGACTCAGGTACTAGAAAGGTTTCACACAATAAGTGCCCTCCTTACTAGACCTGGACCCCAGTGCCAACAAACACCTTCTATTTTCCCTATGCCAACCTAATCTAGAAAAGTTAGCCACTATGACATTACCTTAGATTTCTCAATCTCATCTCACACTTACTCTGTTGCTCTTCCGAGGTCTTTTTTTTTTTCTGAGTAATTGTCTAGGTTTCACTGTTTCCTACTCTGCTTCTATCTTTACTCATCTCTTTTTGTTTTCAAAACTTTGTTTTAAGGGATAGACAGTCTAGTACGGCAATAGAAAATGATATACAAATAAAGTTAGCTTTAAAAAAATATTATTTTTAAAAGATTTCTTAAAATATCAAATGTCCTTAATGAAGATTAAGTAAAACCAAATTAGACCGTAGGTATAGTAGGATTGAAAAAAAAAAAAGCTTTTATATATATACATATAAATGCATAGGAAGTCCCAAAGCCTTAATGCAGTTTCAAGCTTTAACAAAGAAGTAGAATTGTTATAAACTTACATGGAAGAACATTTGAAAGGTTAATTATTTATATTATTAAAATATTTATATGGTTCTTATTAATAGTCAAAATAACCACCACCTTCTGCTACGTACTACTCTAGTCAGTTTTTTTAACTTTGTGAAAACTTTAATTGGCCACTGCTCAGGGAGTAAAAGGAGTGAATGCGTAATCCTAGCTTTAAGCTCTTCATGGTTTTCATGCAGACTCTATGATTGTGATGTTATCTCATAAGATAAAGGCTAGAGAAGATAGATCAGGTAAACAAGATGACTAAGCAAGAGAACCTCTTCTATTGTTCTGTTGATTTCTGAGAAAATGTCATCTACAATCTGTTGTACACACAATGAATTACAGGGGACTTCATGTTGTTAAAATTGAAATTTCTTGTTAAAATTAATAAAATATTATGTAGATGAAGGGTAATTAAATGCTCAAACAATGTTTCTGTAAGTTGGTAGAAGTTATGCTTCTGAAGTAATTAAAGCTTAAAACTGCACTAAGAATTTTGGGACAACTTGTATTTTCTATACTGATTAAATACCAAAGGTCACATGTGTCTTTTAATAAAACAACAATGAAAATTATCATTACTTCCAAAATGGAATTGATATTTACCTGCAAGTAAAACTATGATGCTTCATCCATTAAAAAAAAAAACAAACCAAAAAAAAACATTCAAATGGAGCTGTGATCTAATGGATGTGTTTATTTTTTTCAGCGGTCAATGTCTGCTCATCCTATCCAAATAATAAGAACAACTTTATGTCATGATAGTCAAAAGTTAACTAGGAAACCAAACTTTAAATAAATACAACAAAATGTATAAAATATATGTTTTTTCTTTAAAAAAATCCAATTTCTGTAGATCTTCTAATTTCAGAAATAGCTCAAAGTTCAGTTGCTTAGGATGTCTCATAAAAGTTTTATCTGGTCATGCATAATATAGCTACATGGGATATCAAGATTGGATTAGTCTGATTCACCATTTATTGGCAACATAGCCCTTGAAACAGTGGAGCTAGTATTTGGAGGTGACATCTATGAACATTTTTATAAATGAGCTGTGATAAATTGGTCAGATTGAATCTTTCCACTACGTCCAATTCTGTTTTTGTGACGTGGACAAGGCTGAGATATAGATATGTAGAAGTGAGAGATAATGGGAAAATTGTTCATTATTGGCCTTTCATTGTTTACAAATCCAGTAACTGTCCTTACCAGTGTGTGCCAGGAGGCATAACCAATTAATTGTTTCACTTTTTCCCTCCTTATTAAAAACAAAACCAAACAAATCAGGTAAGAAATAGGTTTCATTCTTTCTAGAATATTAGCTAGAAAATTATCTTTTTAAACTGAGAAATGAATATAAGTGTTATCAGTGTGGGATATATATTTGTGCCATAATCATGATGTAGGGTTTCCCAAAAGTCTTAGTACAACATTTTTTTTTAAAGGCTGCTCAAAGTTTATTAGTTTCTGTTGAGTACAAAGTAAACAAGTTACTGAGGCTGCTGGAAAGCACATAGGTGATTCAGATAATAATAATAATTAAAAAAACACTATTAACTGTGGTTTCTTTTACTCTTTTCTTGGTGTTTTGCTTTTGTTTTCCTTTAAACACACACACACACACACACACACACACACACACACACACACACACA
>NW_020954559.1:2327797-2350887 GCF_900497805.2 Vombatus ursinus
CACACACACACACACACACACACACACACACACACACACACACACACCACTTCTACACTTAAGCAGCCTGTCTATTCTAAGGGAATATGTAGGAGAGGGAAGAGGGGGAAAGGGGGAAATAGGCTCTGATGCCTAGCACACTTCAGGAGGGGGAGCAGCAAGGATGGTGCTGCTGCTCACGCAGAAGGCCCAGTGCTGCTATTACTAGGCTGGCTGACATGCCACTTCCTCATGGACTCCTCAGCCAGGTCACAGGTGATCATGCCATGAGCAACCTGGAAAGTTCCTGAGTGCTCTGGGGATTCTAATACAGTTGTCATGAATAAATGACTCCACTTCCCAAAGAAGAAGCTTGCCCACCATCGGTCTGGGTCTGATTTGGGAAGACCGGCATGGTGGGGGATCACTTCCCCAGAATACTCAGCCCTTCCACAGGAGCTGTTGCTGGAAGTGGAACCCAGATGCCTTCTGTAGTAGTCATAGGTTACCAAGAGTGAACCACTGGATGGGATCGCTGCAATATTGCTTGTTCTTGTTGTGATGATGTAAACCTTAGTGGTGGCCCCTGTCAGGCAGTGGGCTGCGGCAGACAATCACGGGTGACCTGGCTTGGGGGAAGGAGACACTAGGCCACAGACCCCATTTGTAAAGGAGATCACGGAGGATACTCTATGGCAACAAAAATGAGAGAGTTCTTTGGGTTTTCCTTAGTACAACTTTAGCTTACTTTCAGGAAACAATGTATCACACCAAACATTTTATCTTCCCGGAAAGAGTTTCATAACATTTTAAATATGGTCACTTGTCAAAGCAAAAACCCAGATACTAATTATTGTTGACACTTCTACGAGGTGTATGTATTTGTATGTATGTATGTATGTGCAGACATATGTACATATATATATATATGTATATGTGTGTGTATACACATGAATTGCTTTAAGGACAAATAAGATGCAAATGCATGTATATTTATATTTGTAGAGATAGAGATAAAGATATTTCTGTATACCCACCTAAATTAAAAGATAGATAGATAGTCTACACTTTAAGCTTTGCAAATCTCTTTACACGTATTATTTCATTGAATTCTAACAATCCTGTGTGGTGGGTTCTATTATCTTTTCAATTTTAGACATGAAGAAAGAGAAAAAGTAGAGAGGTTAAGTGACTTACTCAAGGTCATGTAGCTATTAAAGTCTGAGGCAGTATGTGAACTTGGTTCTCCCTGAGTTCAAATCCAATGCTTAAGCCTTTGCGCCAACTCTAATATTTCTTCTGGTCCTAAAACTATGGTCCTCTGACTGTACTTATTTTTGAAGGAATGCTAGTTTTATGCAACTTCTAAGGTTTTTTCTAGCTTTAAATCTGTGAACCTCTGAATGAACCCAACCTTGAAGACTTTTGAATTTGATAAAAACTGCAAAAAACTTCCAGTGTTTTCACCAAGGCACCTCTGCACCGTGAAAAAGCATCAGAAGGGAACCTTAGGGCTGAACAAAGTACCTAAACAGCAGAGAAACTGAAGAACCTGCTATAATACTCTTTGTCACACTTATTTTGACCTTAACAAAATACAATCTTTTATTATTTGCTGTTTTATTCATGTATGTCATATTTTCCTAATAATATTGAAAGCTCCTGACAGGCAAGGACCATTTAATCTTTGTTGCCTAAATAGTACCAGGAATAGAGTAGCAATGAATAAATGTTTGTTTCATATATAATCATTGATTGGAATAAAAGCAGCAACAGATCATTGCATGGCCCTTAAAACAATTATTTCTGCTAATTTTCACCATTTAGTGGCAATGACATTTGAAAATTCCAGTGTTAGGATACAAGTCAGGATTAGGCCCTGAAATGTCACTTCAATTTGACTGGGTTCAAAAAGGCATATAAATTAACATTTGCTTCTTTGTCCAGTACCTGAGGGGGGAAAATAAAGTTAGTCATTAAGGATTTCTATTGTTAGAAAGTGAGGCTTTTAATAAAAACATAGGTTTATGATTCATTCAAAAGTAGGCATCTCTCTCTATCTTTTCTTCCTTAAAGATGCTTTACACATCATCCTGTACCACGAAGTCCATAATAATTTTCACCTGCCTGAAGTATTTTGCTATGGAAGATTATCCCAACACTTGTTTGAAGACATCAATAATATATAATATTAGAGATTCAAATGGCTTTGGTTATTTTGCCACCTGTAGCAAACATAGTTAAAGGAGACAATATGAAGAAACCTCCACAATGGGGCACAAATCCCAATGTAGAAAGAGAACCCAGGATAATGACATACACTGGGAAGAAAGTCTTTCTGCCCTGAAAGAGGTCTGAGAAAGATTTCATGGAGGGGGGTGTTGCTGGGGTCTGAAAGAAGCCCACCATCCAGATTTAATTTATTAAGTAATTATTCATGCCAACTAGGTTTTAAGGTTAAGTTTTTTTTTTTGTTTTTGTTTTTTTTTTTTGTTTTATTTTTCCTATCTGATTATTTAGGACAAGTACTGAAAGCACCCATGAGCAAAGTCCAAGTCAACTTGCCCTAATTATGGTTTTGACATACATAATAAGGTTACATCTATTCTTCTAAGGAAAAAAAAACATTGTTTATATATAATTTGCATTCCATGTTATAAATAATCTCCAGAAGAGATTAGAACAATTGTGGGGGCAGTTATGTTATTTTATTTTAGAATGATCATCTATTCAAAAAGAAGACCTCAAGAACACTCAATTTTTGATTGGTTAATGAATTAATTGATTAAGTATTCAAAATTGAACTAATTTCTCCAGAAAATATCCATAGTATAAACATGATCTAGAAATTTGATTTTAAAATGTTTTTCTAAAAATCAGTTGTCTTATTGCATTACAAATACATTTAATAGCATTGTGAGCATATTTTCCCCTCCAAAATAAATATTTTCATAAAAATTAAATAAAGAAGACTTCTATGCCCACAAGTAACTTGTATATACATTAGCATGTTTCCTTCTGGACTTGCTGAAAACTATGCACACATTTCATAAAATATGAATAGAATAATAATTGATCTTTTGAACTGAAAGTAATAAAAATAAATGTCAGAATGCAGTTCTTTTGGCATGTGGGAAATACATTTTGTTTTTACAGTGTACAAATGCCAGACAATATCTTAGTTAAACCTCTTATCTCCAATGTTTTCATGCCTTTAGAAACTATGTGTGTGTGTGTGTGTGTGTATGTGTGTGTATATGCATATACACATGAAATATGAGAAAAATTGTAACTATTGACCTCAAACTTTTGCTATAGCTCCTCCCTCCCTTTTGTGGTAAATATGCCCTTGAATATCTTCTAGCTGTGTATTCCTGATCTCTTCAGCCTATATCTCTTCATCCTGGCTCAATCATACTGTCCTGAATTGTCTCTTGCTTCCATGTAAGGGCCTTGGGTTTGAAGCAGATTAGGACCTTAGTTATTGAAATTATTCTTGTTCTTGGTGCTATACATCTAATTTGCTAAATCTTGTGCCTTCAACCTTCACTGGTTTTATGTTAACTATTATTATTTTGTGCCACAGTCCCTTTTGGAAGTCTAGTGAAGGCTAAGGATCCTTCTTAGAATAACAATATTAAAGATATAAAATGAAATTCTTAGGAATACAAAGAAAAGCAATAATTTTGAAATATAGTATATTTTTAAATACATCATTGGAAAAACAACTGATCAGGAAATTGATCCAGGGGAGGTAATTTAAGAATTATTGGACTACCTGAAAGCCATGATCAAAAAAAGAATCTAGATAGCGTCTTTCAAGAAATTATCAAGGAAATGTACAACCTTTATCTAATTGCTTACCTTCTCAGTGACAGTGGGTGGGGAGGGAAAAAGGGAGAAAATTAGGAACCCAGAATTTTAAAAATAAATGTTAAAAATCATTTTCACATGCAACTGGGAAATAAGATATACAGGCAATGAGGTTTAGAAATCTATCCTACCCTACAGGAAAATAGAAGGGGAAGGGGATAAGAGAAGGGGGGGGGTGATAGAAGGGAAGGCAGATGAGGAGAAGGGGTATCCAGAATGCATGCCATCTTGAAGTGGGGGAGAGATGAAATTATGAGAAAATTTGAAACTCAAAATCTTGTGTGGGTACAAGTTGACTTTGATGTGATGATATAAAAAAATAAGGGATTAAAAAAAAGGATTGTACTAGGAGAAGAAGGAAGGGGGAGGCAGAATGGGGTAATTTATATTACATGAAGAAGTAGTAAAGCCCTATTACAGTAGAGGGAAAGAAGGGAGGAGGTAAGCACTATTTGAACCTTATTGTCATTGGATTTGGCTCAAAGAGGGAATAAGATACACACCCAGTTGGGTATAGATACTTATCTCATCCTCTAGGGAAGTAGGAAGGAAAAGTGAAAGGAAAAGGAGGGGGCTTATAGAAGTGCAGGCAGATGGAAGGAGGTAGTGGTCCGAAACAAAACACTGGTGAGGAGGGACAAGGAGAAAGGAGAGAGAGAGAAAAGTATAAATAAAAAAAAATAGAATGGAGGGAAATACAGAGTTAGTAATTATGAGTATGAATGTGAATGGGATGAACTCTGTCTTAAAACTGAAGTGAATAGCAGAGGGATTAAAAACTAGAATCCTACATTTTGTTGTTTTCAAAACAACACATTTGAAGCAGAGAGACACAATAAAGTAAAGGTAAAAGGTTGAAGTGAAATATATTATGCCTCAGCTGAAGTTAAAAAAAAAAGGGAGAGGAGCAAGCATGATCTCAGACAAAGCAAATGCAAAAGTAGATCTAATTAAAAGAGTCAAGGAAGGAAAGCATATCTTGCTAAAGGTACCATATCAGCACAAAACATACACATACACACACACACACACAACGTACACCACATGCTATACCATCCAAATTTCTAAAGGAGATGTTAAATGTGTTACAAGAAGAAATAGACAGTAAAATTATACTAGTGAGAGACCTCAATCTGACCCTCTCAGATCTAGATAAATTGAACCAAAAAATAAACAAAAAAGAAGTTAAGGAGCTAATTATAATTTTAGAAAAGTTAGATATGATAAACCTCTGGAGAAAATTGAATGGGAATAGAAAGACATACCTATTTCTTAGTGGTACATGTTACCTACACAAAAATTGACATGTATTAGGTCATTAAAATTTACAATAAAAGAAAAGCAGAAACCGTAAATAAATCCTTTTCAGATCATGATGCAATAAAAATTATAGCTAATAAAGGCCATGGAAAGATAAATTAAAAATTAATTGGAAAATGGATAATCTAATCTTAAAGAATGGGGGGGTAAAACAGCGAATCATAGAAACAATCAATAATTTCATTAAAAGAAATGAAAATAATCATACTATATATAAAAATTTATAGGATGCAGCCAAAGAAGTGCTTAGAAGAAATTTTATATCTCTAAAAACTTACATCAATAAAATAGAGAAAGAACCGATAAATGAATTTGGCATGTAACTAAAAAAGAGAGAAGAACAAATTAAAAATCTGCAACTTAACACCAAATTAGAAATTCTGAAAATCAAAGACTAGATTAATTGAAATTGAAAGTAAGAACACTATTGAGCTAATAAAAGTAAGAGCTGGTTTTGTGGGGAAAAAACACAATAAAATAGACAAACTTTTGGTTAATTTGATTAAAAAAAGAAAGAGGAAAACCATGGTACATGATTCAAAACAATTTTACATATGCTAGTTTGGACTGAGTGTAAACTAATAAGACTTACTCTCATCAATTGCAGGCAATCAAACTTTAGTGTCTCTTCAACAATACAAACTTCAAATGCTCTAGGAACAAACCACCAGTCTGATTCCTAAACGTCCTAGTAAGCATCTGGTGGTCATGACAAGGTTCCCTTTCTGCCTGGCCAGAGACTATATATTTCCCTTTGTGGTGACATTCTGGCAAATCTCCACGAATCAACCCTCTCTCAAATCTCTCAAGAGATCCCTTTATCCTAAGTGCTTGTTATATAGGTGTCTGCCTCAGTCTCAACCTATTATCAGGTTGATGACTAGAGCCTTCAGTGGATATTTATTATTTTGGCTAAGCATGTTAACAAATTAGCTCTCCTTTCTGATTGGTGATTCTTTAACTAAGTTTATGATGAAAGCAAACTGTCAAAGCTTTAGTTTCCTAATTGTCATTAGCAAATGTTTATCAGTTTACCAGATCTAGGGAACAGACACACACACACACACACACACACACACACACACACACACACACACACACAAAACAAAAAAAAAAAAAACAGACATGTCATTAATAAGTATTTACCAAATCTGGAGGACACATATGTATTACTACTAGTTTTCCTAATTTGGGAGGCATACATGTCATCAGTAGATGTTTACTAGAAAAATAGCTTGCCGAACAATTAATTAGTCACAGAATGGACTAATAGCAAAATAGAGTTGTCAATCCAAAATTAACATACTTATCCCCACTATAAGAATTATCTCTCCAGGGGCAGCTAGGTGCTACAGTGGACGTAGGAGGAACTGAGTTCAAATTCAGCTTCAGACACTTCACACTTACTAGCTATGTGACTCTGGGCAAGTCACTTTATCCCATTGCCCAGAAAATTAAAAAAAAAAAAAGATTACCTCTTCTGACCAGTATTTCAGGGAAGTCTCAGGCATACTTCAGTACTAACTGCCTAATTGCTTTGTGTATACATATGACTCCCCTTACCCCTACACATTGGGAACTTTCAACCATGATTAAATCTCCTCTATAATTATTCCCCTGTGAGGTGTATTAATTGGCCCTGTGGCCCCACCCATCAACCCATGCTAAAGTGCAGCTGCATAGCTACCACTTATCTATATCTATTGTTTTACTTACTAGAATATAAGCATCTTGAAGGCAAGAGAAGGGCATAAGATTTATATAATGCCTATGATGTGCCAGGTACCATTATCTTCATTTTACCATTGAAGAAATTAAAGCAAACAGAGGCCATGCTCACACGGTTAATAAGTATCTGAAGCTGTATTTGAACTCAAGTCCTCCTGATTCCCTGTCTGCTGTATCACCTCGCTGCCAGGGACTGACTTTGCTTTCAGATTTGTGTCTTCTGTACTTAGTGTGTGACATATTGTGGGCACTTAATACATTTCTTTTCATTCATTCATTCATTCATGCAGAGTTCCACTTTGCCAATTTTAACAACATTTCTGCTGAGGAATTCATTTTTAATCAGTTTTACAAACTGAGTTTGGCAACCATTATGTGAACATGTTCCCCAAAAGCAGAATTTTCCTAATTCTTACTGAAATAAGCATTTTATTTTCAAGTACTTGTTGATATCAACACATTTCTTGGAGAAAAGGTCAGGTGAACAGTGCAACTTGAATGTTTATGCAGATAATAATTATGCTGTGATACTAGAAACATTTTATTTCATCATCATTTTACAGATGAGGGAACAGAAATACAGAGAGTTTAACTAGCTTTCACACACATACATAGCCTATTTGATAAAAGCTGAGGATAAATTCCATTTTTTTAAATTTTTTTTATTTTTTTGCATAGGCACTCAGCCATGCTACCTCTAATGCTTTGGTAGGGTATATTAAATACAATATTATTGTGTAAATGTGTATATATATATATATTATATATATACATATATATAATATATGTGTGTATATACTGACATAATTAAAATATTATTTCTATCTAATTTATAGCTAATTACTATATAGAATTCCTGAATATAAGCATCCTTTTTTTTTAACATGGGAATTTCCAAAGCTAACAAAGTTGCATCCCTAATGGCTTTCACTTTTTTAAGTTTTTTTTCCTTGGATCCCACCCCCCACCCCCAAAGCATAGTTTATCAAGATCATTTTGATGATTGAATCTTATAGCTCTGAGATCCCAGATTGTATTTCTTAAGTTTCTGAAAAATTCAGGGCAACCACCTTCAGAGCTAGTACAAAGTCCCAGGATTCAGAAAGGTGCCTAGTAGCCTTTAGAGATTCAAATGAATAGAATTCATAGCTTTAACAAAGCCCCTCAAAATGCAGATGGAGTATATTTGCATTAATTGGGAGATTACTTAACTCATTAATTATTTTTGAATACTTGCCTGTTTGTATCACTTCTAAGTTTTGTGTGACAACATTTTTTTTTCTTTATTGTTCCTAAATTCCATTGGAGAAACGTGAACACAGGTAGTAAACTTCCCTAAAATATGCTGCTGCATGCCATCTAGATAGTTACTTCGTAATTGTCTTTCTTTGGTATAATTGTACAATTATTTAAATGAAAAAAAAGATTTGTTAGCACCTGTGTTCCACGATTTTTTTTGGACCTGCTATAGAAGCTGTCTTTGAATACAAGCCTTTAGTATTGTTCAGGTCCAGGATTCACAGCGTAAACAACTCTAGGGAAAGTTCTAACTAGGAAGAATATTGAATTTAAGGGGAGGACCTCTTTTGTGTGAATGATATAGTTATATGGCAGATCTGTTTTTTAAATTGTGATATTCTTCTGATTTTTTGTTGTATGACTTGAAAGTCAAGGACTGTAAGATATTCTAGAGAATGAAAATACATGCACATAGAAAACAATGGAGAGATATATGGTAGATGTGAGCAGACTGCAGCTAATTACAAACAAGAACTGATGAATGGGAACTAAAGGATACTTTTAGAGAAAGGTGTGAGCCCAAAAAATAAGTCACATGATAAAATGAGGGCTGCACAGCTAGTAGTGTGCTCCATTGGTTTCCTCAATGTTTCAAAATAAAGTAAGGAGGACCCAATCCAGTAGGTAGACTCTTAATGGCACAAATACGGGATTATCTGCACAAGAGTCTTAAAGATGGGGATGACATGAATAATATGAGAACTATATAATTAGAGAGAATATATAAATCAATGAAATCACAGATCATTTCAACATTTCAGTATGATTGTTCTTATCAGTAAGGAAGACATAGTTATGTAGTTTTAACTTACTACTATCATGGATTTGTTGTGCAGTATGCAAATTGATAGCATTTATGAGCTTAGAAGTTTGTTAAAATATAAACAATATTTAAACTGTTCCCAAAGGAGAATGCCTTTAAATTATTAAGTTCAATAACATCTACTAACTTGTTACTACTGGCAAAGCTGTCTACTAGCCATAGTGGGAGAGAAAGATTTCTTATCTAAATTTTATTTCCAAGTCAGTACTCTACATAAGCAGTAGGTGTTCCTCAAACACTTGTTTAAATTAGATTACATATATATCTTTATTTTTCTGGGCATTTTATAAAAATACTATTTTAAATCCTTCAGGGATTCACTGTCTTGGGTACTCCAATCACAGCAAAATGCTACAACTTAAGTAGACTACCTTCTTGATCTATTGGAGCAAAACAAAACAAAACAGAAGTTACAAAATCACCTGATATCCAACCTTCTAGTGATGATTCTTAGTAATTAGATAGACTTTACTAGGACAAAATACCTAGTCTCCATCAACAGATGAGTACTCATTAATTTTTTTTAGTGCAGTTGAACTTTACTTGGCTTTTGCTCTATAAACATAGCCTTTTACAAATCAGAATCATTTTCAATACAATGGTGCAACAGAGCAGTTGTTTCTTTTAGTTCAAAAATTATAATTAGGTGATATGAAATATTTTAAAATGGGGAAGAAGTTGGTCTATATTCCCCATTCCTCATGAACAGAGAAACATCCTTCATAAGGTTGATGGACTTGGAGAAGAAGATTAATTTAAAGAAAACCCCTGCTATTCAAAGTTGCAATAACTCTTCATATCAATTAGTACCAGTCATTTTGAAAATCCAACAGTCCCATTTGTGCTCTGAAGAAAGAAAGCATGGAACTGATGAAATTATTCAAAAATTAGATCAATAAAATGAGGCTAATTTGATTTTATATTTAAGTATAAAGAGTAGGGGGATGGGGAGGAATAAAAAAATCAGACTAACAAGGTTTGAAATGACAGATTCTAGTTAACAAAGAATCCAAGTTTTAATGAAGTACTATTCTAATTATAAGAGTGAAGTGTAGGGAAAAACTAATTATATGAGGTCAAATTTCAGTGGCTAATGGGTGAAAAGGGCTCCATTCTAAGATGTCAAATACTGAAGTAAGGGATGAAAGACCAAATAAAACTTCCATGTGAAAGATCCAAAGGATGAAAAAGACAATTTCTCATCATGTAATTGGCTCCAAAGAAGATGTACGCACCTATGGAAGTATACTGATAAAAAGTAGTTCCCTATTTCTCCACCATTGGTTCCTTTAAAAGTCATACCATCATGTTTTCAAACATCCATGCTCTTAATATATTCATTCTCTGTCTACTGACAAAGATTCTAACATTTCAATGCCTTAGCATATGGAAGACTTCCAATGGAAATGAAAACAAATAAACCTTGTTTATGATGAACTTTCACTCTAAATTTAGTTAGGTTAATTATTAATGTTAGACAATTCCAAAAGACTCATGATGAAAAAAAAATAATGCTATCTACCTCCAGAGAGAGATGAAGAGGTGAAGTCTGAGTGCTGATTGGAGCATACTTTTTTCACTTGCTTTATTTTGATATTTGTTTTGTAACATGGCTAATTTAGAAATGTTTTTCATGACTTCACATGTGTAATTGATATTATATTGCTTGCCTTCTCAATGGTGGGGGAGAGGTTGAAGGAAGGAACAAGATTTGGAACTCAGTTTTTTTTTTTAATTAATGTCAAAATAAATTTGCTGTTAAGTCATTCTTCAGTCATGTCTGACTCTCCATTATCCCATTTGGAGTTTTCTTGGTAGAGACACTGGAATGGCTTGCCATTTCTTTCTCCAGCTTGTTGTACAGATGAGGGACAGAGGCAAACAATTTCTAGTGACCTGCCCAAGGTCACACAGCTAGTAAGTGTCTTTGAGTTGGGCAGCTGCACTTTCAGCTAGGGCTTAATAGAGTTCTGGTCCCATAGAAAGGGAGACCTCAGTTCAAATTTGACCTCAGACAATAGCTAGTTGCATGATTCAACTTAACTTACAACTGCCTCAGTTTTTTCATATGTAAAATGGTGATAATAATAACCTCTGCAACACAGGGTTGTTGAGAGGATCTAACGAGATAATATTTGTAAAGTGTTTTGAAAACATAAAAGCAATATGAATGTTAATTGTGGCTGTTGTTATTGCCATAATAATAATGATAATATTAAATACTTCTTGTGTGACGTAAGAATTCCCTTAAGGGAAAAAGTCAAAGATCTAATATTATTAACTGTGATACTTTGGCTTCTAAGAGAAATACCTACAGGTACTAAATTTCCAGTCCTATTATCATCATGATATTTTCCTACTAAAAATTCTTTAGTACTGCAACATTACTTATTAGGAATAGTTCAAATTTTTTATCCGAGTATTCAAGCCCCTGCCTTATATGACCCTAATCTATATTTTCAAACTTATCTCCCACTAAGTCTCCAAAGTGGATCTTACATCCCACACAGACTAACATGCCCACCTTGCCCTTCACAAATGAATAAGTATTCTTACATCTGTACCTTTTCAGAACATCCTGTCCACTCATTTACCTAAATCCTATGTATCAATCAAAGACCCATTTCAGTCCTGACTCTTCCATGAAGACCTTCCTATTAGGGTCATCCCAATGGGGATCTCTCCCTCTTTTGAACCTTGATATCACATTTCGTTTATGCCACTCATTTGCCATTCAATTGTATCCTGCCATGGAATTTGATTTTAATTTCTTGTACTTATATGATATCTCTCTGTAGCAAAAATGCTCAGATCCTCAAGAGCAGCAAAAATGTACCGTGTTTTTTTTTTCATCTCAAAACTCACATAATCTGGGCACAAAATAGAGACTCATTAGTTACATGAGGCTGTTCAGTTAAGTAATGACGATTGAGAATATAACAGTTTTTTTTTCCTCCCTGACATCAATCTTCTTCAAATTTTGCAACGGCTCACAGAGTTACTCAACTGCTTTGACAAAGAAATAAACTGAAATAATCCGTGGAGTATCACTATTGGGAATATTTAACTTCATTGGCATTCAATGGGCATCCTAGGTAAAATTAGCAGTTGTCACGAGGCTGTAGGCTATAAATTGGTATTCATCTTTGTAACAACTTAAGGTGTATAGATTCTAAGCTCTGGGAATTTACAGGCAACCCTCCACTGCCCTCATTACCCCAGGGTGACCTCTGTGGGTTCTCTTGTGCCACTTTCTAAACCAATGGGAAATACAGAATACGTATTATATGCAAGCTGTTTCCAAACTATGTAGCTTGAGAGGCTGAGTTGCAGTTCATGGTAACTCAATTTCTTCTTAATTCTTCGTGACCTCCAGACTGAGGCTGTCATTTCTACAAATTTTAAAAAGATAAATGCTAAAGCTACTAAAAGTAAACATGGAAGCAGACTACCAAAGAATTATAGAATGGATATTTTTATGTAGCAGAAACATATCAAGGAATTATGGATTGCCATATTTGGTTTTAAAAAAAGTGTTAGGTAGTATGGCAAAATGGAATTTTCTGGATTTGAAGGTAAGAAAGACTAGCTTTGTTTGACTCCTTTCTCTGGTACTAAGTAGCCTATACCTTACTTTTACTATCTTTTAAAATGGATGAACATTTCTCCCAGGTTTTCTATAAGTAACAAAGGAAATGCTACATGACAGAAAGGACTTGGAGTCAGAAAGTTTAAGATTTAATTTTTCAGTTTCCTCATCTATAAAATGAGAGTTAAACTCAATGACTTCTAAGATCCCTTCCAGTTCTAAAACTATGATCTTTTGTGTAAATAAATCTTCATAAATATCAAAGTACTATAATTTTTTGACTATTATACTTATTAGCTCATTAGAATGCTTGCCACAAGATTTGATGTTGATTTCATAATAGTGGCACATCTTTATTTAGCTTGGTGACTTCAACTCCCATCAGTTTATCAATCATCTCTATGAAAATCACTCAGAGATATCTAGATATGTAGATATTTATATCTCTATCTCTCCATCTATCTAATCTCTATATCGATATCTTTATCTGTTATCTATGTACTTGTAGATGTATATGCATACATATGTACATTCATATCCATCTGTACTATATGTGTATATATATGCACATATACATGCATGCATATTGTATATTATGTGCATATTCACGTATATACCAAGTCCTAGTCATTGGGCATTTCAATCTAGATGTTTAGAAAAAAATCAAATACCTCCAAAATTGAATTCATTTTATTTTTCCTTAAAATCTTCCCTCTATGGAAGGCCTTCCCATCCATCATAACTTGACATTATCCTCAAGTTTTTATTCCTCTTCATTTAAACAAAAAGTTGCAAAATATTTCTATTTTTTGTCTCAACTTCTTTTTAATCAGAAACCTCTCCATTCACATAACTTCTTTTTTGGTTCAGGTCTTCATTACTTCTCACTTTGTCTCTCTACCTCAAGTTTCTTCCTACTTCATTGTATCCTATACATTACTTCCAAAGTAATTTTCCTTAAATGCAAATCTGACATGCCATGTGACTTTCCTATTCAATTTCACCAGCATCCTATCACCTCTAAGATAAAATAAAATCTCCATTTTGTATTAAAAAACCTACACAATCTAGCCTTAACCTATTTATTTTTCAATTTCATTGAATATTACTTATCTCTTCTCCTCAATCTATATAGTTAAACCAAACTGGTCTTCTCTCTTTTCTTCATACACAACATATTCCATATCTGTGCCTTTGATCTGATTACCCTACATGTGTGGAATGGAGTCCCTCCTTATTTCTAGTCCACAGATTCCTTTAAGAAACAGGTTAAGTACCATCTTCTGCATGATGCCTTTCTTGATTCTCTCCAAATGCTAATGCACTTTCTTATAAATTGCCTCATATTTAATAACTTTGTATCATTTTCATTTGTTAACTTTATGCTTACACTGTGTGTGTATGTACTTGCTATCTTTTCCACTGGAATGTAAGTTATTTATAGGTAGGTTTTATTTCATTCTTTGTATAACATTTTCTGTATTTATAAAATTATCAATATACATTGATTTTATTATTTCATCATTTAATTTTATCTTTGTAAAATAATTAATACAAATACAGAGTTGCACAAGAAATACTGAAATATGTAACTATAGAGTATACTTACATACATATGTATGTAGATATATTCTTTTTACTTTAGTTATATTGTTTTTTTCTTGACAGAGACAGAGAGACCGTGACAGAAATAAATAAAGCATTTATTAAGCACTTACTAAATGCTTTGCTGTGGCTATCTCATGAGCTTAAAACACATTTAGACACAATGAGGATATAAAATGAGTTAATTTACATGTTACTTATAAAATGCAGTGTATTACTGGTATACTATAATCTAAAGAATATTTCATGTATGAACTTGCTTCACCTTAAGATGGTAATCATATTTTTGATAGAACTTTGTGATTTTAACATAGCATGCAGGCTTATTCCCTCAGGCTGTGATTTCATTAGGTCTGAGACAAGTCAAAACATTGTAGTCTGATTATTACCTAGATAGAGTCTGTGGGTTGGAGTGGGGAGAGTAATCCCAATGAAAAAAATTCATGGAGTCTAGGAAGAATATTTTGTGATTGAATGAGTATTAGGGATTCTTGAGAGTTAATGGTAAATCTAAACATATTTAAAACAAATTGAGATCATTTCTCTGCTTGTTACTAATTTTGAGAGATTAGAGTCAATATTTTATTTTAGAAGTATATGTAATTCTAATGTTATTTTATAATTAATAATAATTATCTTCTCTCTGAATATCCAGAAAATTGTTATTCTGTGATAATTTCGAATTCTTAGTGGTGACCCTATTTAAAAATCTAAGATCTCCAACGATTGCCTTAGGTACTTCATGTTCTGCTGTAGCTGTGCTTAATGACTTTCAAGCTTAAAGTGTGTGTGTGTGTGTGTGTGTGTGTGTGTGTGTATGTATGTGTGTGTGTATGTGTGTGTGGAGAGAGAGAGAGAGAGAGAGACAGAGAGAGAGAGACAGAGAGAGAGAGAGAGATGCAAAAGGCTTTTGAAAGTTTTCCAAAAGTTATGGCCACTTGCCAAAAGCATCCTTAGAGATTACAAGGCTTTTTAGCTAGCTATATTTGTAGAAGTTCTCAAAAAAGAATTATGACTGGGAACTGTGATAAATGTTCTTAAGGAGCATATGGGGAAAAATTAGGCAATCCCATATGTTTTTTGTAGATGCCACACAAATGAGGATTTCCCAGAACTAGGAGAAAGCTGCTGTAACTGCCTATGCAAGAGGCAGCCTAGGCTAGAAACATAATTAATCATCAATCAACAACCACTTAAAATCACCTACTATATACCTGCCATGCACTAGACCCTGGGAATGTGAATGCAAGCAATAAAGCAATCAAATATGCCAAGGGGGTTACATTCTATTATAATGAAATGAGTTATTGACTTGAAATCAAGAAGACCTAGATTTCAATTATAACTGACACCCTAGCTGTGTGACCATAACCAAGTCACTTAACTTTACTGAAGCCAACCTCTTCACTGGTAAAATGGAGATGATGATATATTGTTGTATCTACCATACAATATGATAGTGAGATTCAAATGAAATAATGATTAAAGTATTTTGCCAACATGAAAGTCCTACATAAATACTACTTATTATGCAGATCTGATAGCATGCCTTTGATTATCAAATGAGATATGGTAGACAAACAGCTTTATAAACTTTAAAGATATAGGTAGATAAATAAATATATATGTACATATATATAGCTATAAAGCTATATATGTGTAGATGTATATATGCATATCCAGAGATATGCACACACATACACGCACACACACACACACACACACACACACAATACTGTTACTTCTACCATGATAAATTTAAATTGGAATTGGGTTATCATGAGTCAGAAGACCTGGATAAAACTGTTTACTCTTCCTCTTACCAACCACGCGCTCAAGGCAAATCATTTGTCTTGAGTGAAAGACCTGTCTTTATCTATTTTCTGTACTGCATAATAGGGAAAATAATACCTAGAATGATTGTAATATTTGACTCACAAGGTAGTTGCAAAGAAAAGCTCTGCAAGATATAAGTGATTTTAAATTGTTATGAAACATAAAAATACTTTCTTTTTTTCCAAATTATAACACTTTAAAAACAACAACAATAAATAATAACAACAACAATAAAGCACTATTCTATTGACACAATATGGAGTAGAGATGACTCTGCTTGCTGAAAGCCTTGGAAATAAAAATAAGCTACATAAAGCAGGTTTTACTAGGTGAAAAAACTTCAAGTATAAGGCAGATAGGAAGCAGTATCTGCTGCCCAGGGTCACCCTGAGCATGTATGGTGCAGTGGAAAAAGCACAGGACTTAGAGTCAGGAAGACTTTAGTTTGAATCCTGCCTCAGATACTCCAAACCTGGGCAAGTGACTTAAACTTTCTGTGTCTCAGTTTCTCCATCTATTCTACATCTATAGACAATAATAACACTTACCTTCTGGACTCATAGTGAGGATCACAAAAGATAATATTTATAAAGTGCTTTACCAACCTGGTAGCACTATATAAATGTTATTTATTTTTGTTGTTATTATTATTATTATTAATTTGTCAGAAATCTGGTACAAATTGATGACATGTTTAAGAAAACCAAAAGTAAATTTAAAATATCATTTAGTCTCATGTGACCCTTTCTGCTTCTTCAATGATAATAGCAGAGCAGTGGAAAGGGAGACAGAGGTCATTAAGAATAAAACACTTTTTAGAAGATCTACAAACTTTAATTTTACTATTATACATTTTATTGTAATATTTTACTATATATACATACGTGTTGTGTGTGTAATCAAAGAAAATAACAGAATTAAAACACTTTGCAAATCTTAAAATACTGTAAAAGCACTAGTTTTGGAGCCATCAAGACTAAGATGGTGGAGTAAGAAAGGAAGTCACTCCCATTCTCCCTTACTGACCTCTAAAAACCCAGAATATATCACCCTGGAACAGCTGATCCAGCAGAAAGGTAGAGTACAGCAGTCTTGCAGCCTAGGAAGTTTGGGGGATTAATATGAAAGGTCCCTTTTGCTCTGGTGGAAGAGGACTAGTACAAGATAGGAGGTGTCCCATCAAGCCAGCAGCAAGGTCCACCTCAGCAAACCAAAGGAATCTCGTAACCCCAGGGTGGTGGAGCAGAGAAGTTCCAACACTAGGACCCCCCAGGTGCGTTGTCACAGCCAGGGGAGCCAGTAGCTTCCAGCTGGGAAAACCACCACATGCACCACTGGGCATCCTTAGCAGCTAAACCTCCTGATCCCACAGTACAACTCCAGGCAAGCAGGCATCCTCCAGCCGTCAAACCTTGTAGTGCTTCAAACCAGCCTGGGTGAGCAGGCATCCTCCAGGGGCCTGAACCCTTACCCTGACTCTAAGAGCTTCAGTGTTGCTGACCTCAGTTCAGCACCAGGGAAGCTGCCAGAACCCTAAAACCTCCAGCTGCCAGCACCTGATACCTCAGCACACAAAGCCAGTGACCAGGTCCCTGGCCCCAAGCACAAGAAGCTTGGGTCAGTGACCCTTGTGCTCCAGTTCAACTTAAAACATCAGGAAATAGGTAAGCACCATGAGGAAAAAAAGCAGAAATGGACAATGACCATAGATTCTTACTATGGGCACAGGGAAAATCAAAACCCAAATTCAGAAGAAAACAACATTGTCAATATACTCACATCTGAAACCTCAAAGGAGAATATGAACTGGTCTCAAGCACAAAAAGCCTTCTTGGAAGATCTCAAGAAGGTTTCAAAAATAAAACAAGAAGAAAAATTTGGAAAGGAAATGAGAAGTATGCAAGAGAGAGTCAATAGCTTGGAAAAGGAAGTAAAAAAAACCGACTGTAGAAAACACATCCTTTAAAAATACAATTGGCCAAATTGTAAAAAAAAAAAAAATACACTGAAGAAAACAATTCCTTAAAAGGCAGAATTGGCCAAATAGGAAAGGGGGTACAAAATCTAATGGAAGAAAACAATTTGTTAAAAATTAGAAATAGACAAGCAGAAGCTAATGACTATGAGATATCAAGATTCAGTCACACAAAAATCAAAAGAATGAAAAAAAATAGAAGAAAACATAAAATACCTCATTGGAAAATCAATAGACCTGGAAAATAGATACAGGAGAAATAATTTAAAAATAGTTGGTCTACTTGAAAGCCATGATGAAAAAAGAGTCTGGATAGAACCTCTCAAGAAATCATCAAGGAGAGGGGCAGAGTCAAGATGGCAGAGTAAAAGCAGTGACTTGCTTGATCTCTCCCCCAAATCCCTCCAAATATCTACAAAAAATGGCTCTAAATAAATTATAAAGCAGCAAAACCCACAAAAAGACAGAGTGAAACAAATTTCCAGCTCAAGACAACCTGGATGGTTGATCAGAAAGGTATATCATGCGGGGCTGGGAGAGGAGCGCAGTTCAGCGTGAATGTACAGGCCACCGCAAACTTGAAGCAGACCTCGGAGGACTGAATTGCCGGCAGCTGTGGCGGTTTTCAGACCTCTCAATACACAAAAGCCAAGGACAACTTAGAAATTCAGTGGGAAAAGTTTGTTTCTGCAGTGAGAGAGAAACTAGGTCTCAGCCTCAGTTCCTGAGTGTGGCCCGGGAGCAGTGGCTGCCTCCTGAACTTCTGGCCCACTGACTGAGGGGGAATTAAGTGACTGATCAGAGGGGGATTGCAGGGATCTCTTTGCCAGTGCTGAGGCTGGAATCTCTTGCTTTGCCCATGCTTGGATCTAGATGACAGTTCTGAGGGGCGCTCCTGGGGCAAGGAAGGGCACTGGCGTGGTGGAGTTTGTACTGGCAGTGGAGATGAAATCCTCCTTACAGTTCCAAGACAGAAAAGAGTGCTTGTGGTCACTCATAGACCAGAGCACAGGCCAGGAAAGGAGTAAACACCTTGCCCCTTGTCATACAACCTTGCGAGAACTGAAAATTTACAGGTTCCTAGAAGTATCTCTGAAAACAGCTGTACAAACCTACGAAGCTTGGGACAGTATATTCTACACATTGGAAACAGACCTCTACCTTAATAAAGAGTTTAAAACTCAAGTAATTCACTGGGATCATGAGCAAACCTCACAAGAAGTGTCAGACCATAGAATCTTTTTTTGGTAACAAAGAAGATCAAAACATACAAACTGAAGAAGACAACAAAGTCATAACTCCTACATGCAAAGTCTCCAAGAAAAATATGAATCAGTCCCAGGCCTTGAAGAGCTCAAAAAGGATTTTGAGAAGCAAGTAAGAGAAATAGAGGAAAAATTGGGAAGAGAAATGAGAGTGATGCAAGAAAATAAAGAAAAACAAGTCAACAGCTTCCTAAAGGAGACCCAAAAAAATACTGAAGAAAATAACACCTTAAAAAATAACCTAACCCAAATGGGAAAAGAGATCCAAAAAGCCAATGAGGAGAAGCAAAATTGGCCAAATGGAAAAGGAAGTCCAAAAGATTACTGAAGAAACTACTTCCTTAAAAATTAGAATGGAGCAATTGGAAGCTAGTGACTTTATGAGAAATCAAGACAGTGTAAAACAAATTAAAAAGAAAGAAAAAAATAGAAAACAACATAAAATATCTAATTGGAAAGACAACTGCCTTGGAAAATAGATCCAGGAGACAGAATTTAAAAATTATTGTACTATCTGAAAGCCATGATCAAAAAAAGAGCCTAGACATCATCTTCCAAGAAATGATCAAGGAAAACTGCCCTGATATTTTAGAACCAGAGGGCAAAATAGAAATTGAAAGAATCCACCCATCTCCTCCTGAAAGAGATCCCCAAAGGAAAACTCTTAAGAATATTAGAGCCAAATTCCAGAGTTTCCAGGTCAAAGAGAAAATATTACAAGCAGCCAGAAAGAAACAGTTCAAGTATTTTTTTCTTTTTTGGGGGGTGGGGTTATTTGATTTTATTTTATATTAATAAATTTATTTTTAGTTTTTAATATTTACTTCCCCAAGATTTTGAGTTCCAAATTTTCACTCTGTCTTGCCCCTCCCCCACCCCAAGATGGCATGCATTCTGAATACCCCTTCCCCTAGTCTGCCCTCCCTTCTATCTCTCCCCCACTTCTCATATCCCCTTCCCCTTCTATTTCCCTGTAAGGCAGGATAGATTTCTGCACCCCATTTCCTGTATTTCTTATTTCCCAGTTGCATGTGAAAACATTTTTTTAAACATGTGTTTTTAAAACTTTGGGTTCCAAATTGTCTCCTTTCCTCCATCCCCACCCACCCTCAATGAAAAGGCAAGAAATTCAATATAGGTTATACATGTGCAGTTATGCAAAACACTTCCATAGTAAGCATGCTGTGAAAACCTAAGTCTATTTCCCTTAATCCTATCCTGCACCACCATTTATTCTATTCTTTATTTTAACCGTGTCACTCCTCAGAAATGTTTGCTTCTGATTACCCCTTTTCCCAATCTCCCCTCCTCTCTATCATCCCCCTACTCTCTTGTCCCTTCCCCCTCTATTTTCCTGTAGGGGAAGAGAGATTTCCATACCCAATTGAGTATGTATGTTATTCCCTCCTTAAGGCAAATCCTATGAGAATAAGATTCACTCATTCCCATTCATCTTCCCCCATTTCCCCTCCACTGTAAGAGCCTTGTCTTTTCTGTCTTTTGTGAGATAATTTACCCCGTTCTATCTCTCCCTTTCTCTTTCTCCTAGTACAATCCTCTCACCCCTTAATTTTATTCTCCATATATGACCCCTTCATCTTCAACTTCATCCTTCAACTCATCCTATGCCCTCTATCTGCCTATCTGCCTATCTATCTATCTATCTATCTATCTATCTATCTACATACATACACACATATATTTTTTTTTTCCCTCCAACTGCCCTAATACTGACAAAGGTCTCATGAGTTACAAATATCATCTTTCCATGCAGGAATGTAAACAGTTCAACCTTAATAAGTCTCTTACAATTTCTCTTTCCTGTTTACCTCTTCATGTTCCACTTGAGTCTTGTATCTGAAAGTCAAATTTTTTATTCAGCTCTGATCTTTTCATCAAGAATGCTTGAAAGTCCTCTATTTCACTGAATGACCATATTTTCCCCTGAAGGATTATACTCAGTTTTGCTGGGTAAGTTATTTTTGGTTGTAGTCTTATCTCCTTTGCCCTCTGGAATATTATATTCCATGCCCTGTGATCCCTTAATGTAGAAGCTGCTAAATCTTGTGTTATCCTGATTGTGTTTCCAAAATACTTGAATTGTTTCTTTCTGTCTGCTTGTAATATTTTTTCCTTGACCTGGGAACTCTGGAATTTGACTATAATATTCCTATAATATTTCCTTTGGGGATCTCTTTCAGGTGGAGATTGGTGGATTCTTTCCATTTCTATTTTGCCCTCTGGTTCTAAAATATCAGGGCAGTTTTCCTTGATCATTTCTTGAAAGATGATATCTAGGCTCTTTTTTTGATCATGGTTTTCTGGTCATCCAATAATTTTTAAATTCTCTCCCCTGGATCTATTTTCCAGGTGAGTTATTTTTCCAATGAGATATTTCACATTGTTTTCTAATTTTCATTCTTTTGGATTTGTTTTACACTGTCTTGATTTCTCATAAAGTCACTAGCTTCCAATTGCTCTATTTTAATTTTTAAGGAAGTGTTTTGTTCAGTAATCTTTTGGACTTCCTTTTCCATTTGACCAATTTTGCTTTTAAAGGTATTCTCCTCCTCATTGGCTTTTTGGACCTCTTTTGCCGTTTGGATTAAGGTAAAAGTCTGCTTCCAATGTGGAGAATGTACTGTCCCAAGCCTTGGGGGTTTGTACAGCTATTTTCAGAGATACTTCTAGGGACTTGTAAATTTTCAGTTCTTCTAAGGTGCTATGACAAGGGGCAAGGTGTTTCCTCTCCACCACCACAACAAGCTCCACCATGCCAGCACTCCTCCTCACCCCAGGACAGCCCCTCAGAACTATGACCCAGATCCAAGCATGGGCAAAGCAAGAGATTCCTGCCTCAGCTCTGGCAAAGAGATCACTGCAATCCCCCTCTGATCAGCCACTCAATTCCCTCTCAGTCTGTGGGCCAGAAGCTCAGGAAGCAGCCACTGCCCCAGAGGCGGTTGAGACCTAGCTTCTCTCTCTCGCTGCAATCACATATTTTTTCCACTGACCTTCCAAGTTGTGTTTGGCCTTCATAGGTTGAGAAGTCTGGAAAGCACCACAGCTGCCCACGATTCAGTCCTCTGAGGCATGCTTCAGGGTGGCAGTGGCTTGCGCAACTATGCTGAACTGTGCTCCTCTCACAGCCTGGCGCGATATACCTTTCTGATCAACCATCCAGGTTGTCTTGGGCTGGAAATTTGTTTCACCCACTTTTTGTGGGTTCTGCTTCTTTAGAATTTGTTTAGAGTTATTTTTATAGGTATTTGGAGTGATTTGGGGGAGAGCTCAAGCAAGTCATTGCTTTCCCTCTGCCATCTTGGCTCCACCCACAATTCAAGTATTGTGGAAACACAATCAGGATAACCCATGATTTGGAAGCTACTACATTAAGGGACCACAGAGCATGGAATATAATATTCTGGAGGGCAAAGGAGATAGGATTACAACCAAAAATAACCTACCCAGCAAAACTGAGTATAATCCTTCAGGGGAAAAACTGGACATTCAATGAAATAGAGGAATTTCAAGAATTCTTGATGAAAAGACCAGAGCTGAATAGAAAATTTGACTTTCAAATACAAGACTCAAGTGGAACATGAAGAGGTAAACAGGAAAGAGAAATCATAAGACACTTATTAAGGTTGAACTGTTTACATTCCTGCATGGAAAGATGATATTTATAACTCGTGAGACTTTGGTCAGTATTAGGTAGTTGTAGGGAAAGAGTTATAGGTATATAGATAGGTAGATAGATAGATAGATAGATAGATAGATAGATAGATAGATAGATAG